>NC_062219.1:129304990-129464064 GCF_902686445.1 Sciurus carolinensis
TTGGACCATGAGGCTCTGACCTACTCAGTGCATTAGTCCACTTGATAGATGACAAATCTGAATGTCCTGCTGGCTGGTAAGTATAGGCAGGTGGTGTGTGGTTCCTGGAAGTACAGTCTTTGGGAGTAAGAGTCAGAGTGAATATGACCCTGGATTTTTCTTGCCTTTCTTTTTATCCTTCCTGGTGTCTTGAGGTGAGCAGCTTTTCTCTGCTTCCCTGGTGTTTCTGCCTAGGAGTCAGGAGTCCATGGGGTACAACTCTGAAACCTTGAGTCAAAAGAAACCCTCACTCCTCTTGGTGCACATGTCATGCAGCATCTAGGGATTCTGAAGCAGGAGGACTATGTGCTCATGGAAGCCTGGCAATTCAGTGAGGCCCAGACTCAAGAAAAATGAAAACACAACTGAGGGTGTGGCTCAGTTTAGATTCACCCTGGCTTCAATGCTCGCTATTGCAATAAATAAATACATAGAAATAAAATAAAAAATAACACATATGAAAACACAAAATTTTCCAACTGTACCATGTTCTTGTCAGTTAAATTGTTCACAGTAATAAAAGGTGCCTAAATCAGGGTTATGTATTTTCAACGATAATGGTATTAAATTTTGTGCTTATTTTTTATCACAGAAAATTAGAATCTGTGAGCTGTCCCTGTGACAGAGAGAATAGACAAAACCTAAAGAATTACTCTATATGGAGAACTGGCCAGGTATGAACAATTTGATTACTTGCAGAGGACAGATGTCATCCTTACCTCTACCCACATGGAAAGAGCTGGTGAGTGCCCAAGAGAAGCAGCACAGTCACAGGAAGAGGATGCAGTGCCCACAAGAGCTGCCCTGGCCAGTGTGCCCAGTCTTGGTGACTTGGGTTTTTCGTATCTCAAAGGAGCTGTGAAGATCCCCTGGCAGACAGCATGATTTTGAGAATCTCACATGGGGCATTTTTCACCAGCCTGGGATGTCAGGAGAGGTGTCATGTCAAGTCCCAAACAGGGCTCTTCCCTGACTCTTTCTCCTGCTCTCTTACCTTGTCTGGTTTCTTTCTCACTGGACCCAGGCAGCATGTTATGTACAGAAAGAGGCAGTGAAGAAATTTGTAGGTGAAAACAACATTTGTGTCCCTGAAAATAAAATATGTCCTTGATTTGTAGAGATAATGTACCTCCAGGACTGTGCACTCAGTGAAGTTGCTGTGTTTTTCAGTTACAAGCTAACTACCTTCACCCTATCTTGTGCACAAGGATGAAGAAAAACTCATTTACAAGATTGGCAACTGCATTAATGCCAGCTAACAGGGGATGCTGGTTTAAAAAAAAAATACACAATGATATATTTCGCAGAATGCGCTCAACTGTTTTCCCCATATGGAAAATTCTGTGATGATCCACTGTCATTCTCCAAGATCCATTTGTCCTTTACACAGTTCAGATAGGATAGACAAGTGGAAACATGGTGCATCTTCATGCTTATATTCTACAAAACCTGGATGGTGCCACTAACCGCTGCATTCGTCCAGGGATGGGATTAGCATTGTTTTTCTTAATTTTCCTAGATAGAGGCAGTTCTTCTTCTATGATCTCTGCCATGACCAATATGGTAGTAAAGTGAAATGTCTGGAAAATCATGTCGATTTTTAAAAAAATATAATCTAAACATTTCACCTCTGAATATTCTGTTCTTTAGTGAATTTAGGACTGTAGTTTTTATTGTTATTTTATGGTTACATATGACGTTAGGATTCATCGTGACATAATCATAACCCCATGGAATACTGTTTATTCTAATTGAGTCCCCAAGATCTCCTTTTCCTTTCCCTTTCCTCTTCTGAACTGTCTGCTCTTTACTTACAGATTTTTTTAATTAGCATGTTGTGTAAGCTGATCTAAAATCAGGTGAATGGATAAAAAATGAGTAGAAAAAGATGAGTGGAGTACATAAAGGGGAATGAAGGGAAGGATTATGGGATGGGGTAAGAAAAGACAGGGGAAGAAATTGGACTTCTCTTTCCCATGGATATATATGAGTACACCACAGTGAATCACGTCTATTTTTCATTCCACAACTATAAAAATTCTTATGTGAATATTTATGTGGAGCCATTTCATGTGCTCAATTGTTAATCTGTTTTCCTAAAGGATAGGGGAGAAGCACAGGGAGAGAAACAGGTCAACCAATATTTATGAAGGATAAGTTTGACGATGCTACTAAACTCCTATCAAGAAGATACTTAGGTCAATAGGATAAAAAGTGACCTGCAGGTTCAATACCATCACTCACAACAAGAAATGGCATTTTTCACAGTACTAAGGAACATAGTCCAAAGATGCACATGGAAGAGGAAAAAACCCAGAATAGTCAAGCGATCCTGAGCAACAGGTGTAATACTGGAGGCATCAATACTGTGGCGGGCGATGCCCAGGGTCGCGCCACAAAGACCAAGCTAAGATGGCAGCTGGCACAGCACCAGGGGGCGTGTAGTTTGTCTCTCGCTGTGAACAGGAAGATGAGTACACTGGCTATCCCTGTCAGACCATGCCTAACCTACCAATAGTAATATTCCAAGACTCACTTCCCCTTGGCAACAAGCTTCTGATTGGTTTGTTAACTGTATATAAGTGAGTGTTCTTCCTGTAATAAAGGTCTTTTTCCATCCAAGCAAGTAGAGTGTGGTGCGTGTTTCACACTGTGTCCCGCTGGTGGGCGACATTTGGTAACCCGTATGGGGATGTGGATCTTCAGATGCGTCGTCAGGTTCCCCACCTGGTTCAACATCTTGTCGCAGTGAGGGCACTCGTGCTCCTTGTCGGTGTCGTGGGTCTCCAGGTGGTGTATCTTGGATGTGGGGTTGGAGATGCAGCAGGCCACAGTAGTCACACTGGCAGGGCTTCTCCCTGCTGTGCACCAGCTGGTGCCGCTTGAGGTTGCTGGAGGTGGTGAAGAGCTTGCCACAGTTCTCGCGGTGGTAGCGCGCCTCCCCGAGTGCCCCTTCTTGTGCAGGTTCAGCAGGCTGATGAGCCGGTAGCTCTTGTTACACTCCTCATAGCCGTAGGGCGTCAAGGGGCTGGGTGGGGGAGGCACAGGCAGCAAGGGGCTCGCTCACTAGGCTGGAGCGTGGCGCTGGGGGCAGTGGGGAGATGGGCAGGTACCTGTGTGTCTTCTCATGTGCCTTGTACGAGGCGGGGTTGGAGAACGCACAGCCGCACTCCTGGCACGAGAACGGCTTCTCGCTGGTGTGGATGGGATGTGCTGCTTGGCGGTCCCGTGTGCATGAACTTCCAGCAGTCCTGCGGGCGCGACGGGAAGGGCGTGTGTGAGGGGCTGCAGAGGGAGCGCGACCGAGGGCTGGCACCACCAGCGGCCAGCACCTCGCACTGTGGTTGACGGAACCGTAGGCCTTGGACTCGGTGCGGTCCCCGTAGGGTGCTGGAGCGCAGGCTCCGGGCCTCTGAGCTGAGCGCCCACCCGGCCCTGGCCACCCTCCCCGCCTCGGCTCCCACAACTTTTGAGGTGGGGAGCGCGCTTGCAGCCTCACTCTGCTCACTTCCCCGAGCCAGCGTGGCAGAGGCCACCCGCTTTCCTCGACCTGTGCCACCCATGCTCTCCCCAAGTGCTGGGCATGTGTGCGGTGGCGGGCGCCACCACCATCGCCTCTCTGCGAACCTAGTGGTGGCCGCCGCCGCCGTTTCTGCTGTATCTGCTGCCGCTGCTGCTGCTGCTGCTGCCGCTACCAGCAGCCCCCTGGATGCAGGGTCAGCCTCCCTCCCTTGCGCACCTAGTGCTCCTGTCCAGCATAAGGGTGGCGTGGCCTCCTGACCTCAGTCGGGAGCGTGAGGCGCCACCGCCGCCGCCAACGCCCCAGAAGCGCCGCGAGCCGGCGCCCCTCGGCCCCAGCCACACTGCCCCCACATCAGGTGCCATGACACCACTGGGACGCTTCAACTGGGCCCCCCGGGTCGGGAGCGCGGTTACTGTGGGTGACCACTGCCAGAGAGTGGTGGTGGGCCCCAAATAGGGAGCATCATCTTTTTTCGGGGTCGGGAGGTCACAGTGGTTCAGACCTCCGGAGTGAGCCAGGAGTTTTCGGGGGCTGCAGGAGGCCTCTCTCCCCTGGTTGAAGCGGTGACTTTTGATGGGGGCGGGTCTTCGGTGGAGCAGACTTCACCATTTTGCCTGTTGGTAGCTCCTCTGGGATTGCAGCAGCTCTGGCATCCCAGGGCAGCGCCTTGTGCATGGAGCGGCTTCACCTTCCATCCAGCAGTTCAGGGTCAGAAGGAAGAACAGCTCCTTCTCAAATGGAGAGCAGAATACCCCAGGTCTCCCTGGGGAAGGTGAAGGGGCTCCCAGAAGAAGTGGCAGTTCACACCCAAGTGACTGGCACTTCAGATTCAAGCTGGTCTTCCCTCGCTGCTTCAGAGCCAGGAGAATCAGCACCACAAGGATAAGTTAAGTAAAAGACAGTTTGGCTAGAGTAATTAACTAGAAGGTTTCCCTATTTGAGGAAACAGTGGCCTCAAGGTTTAACAGAAGGCTGTCTGAGAGACAGCAAAAAAAGGTTTAACGGAAGGCTCCCCTAGTGAGGGAACTTAACAGAAGGTTGTCCGGAGAGACAGCAAAGGACATCCTATAGTAAATGAATGTGTTTAAGTGTTAGTTGTGTTAGTATTTTTATTTCTTTTATTTGCTTGGTTACTGTTAGTTATTTCAAATTAAAACAGATAATGGTCCTGGATATACAACCCAGGCTTTTAAACAATTTTGTTCCACCTTTGGTTTTCAACATGTCACAGGAATTCCCTATAATCCTACTGGACAAAGCATTGTTGAGCGTGCCCATTTAACACTTAAAAACATGATTTATAAAAAAAAGGGGAATTGGTGCATCATACAGATCCCCAAAAGACAAATTATCTGTTGCCTTGTTCATTTTAAATTTTTTAAATCTTGATTCTGAGGGCCGCTGGATGTCAGTCAAGAACCCCACCTGTGTTTATTGATCAAGGCTATTCCTTCCCCTTTTCTCCTAATTTTCTTACATATAAAAATGAGACTCTCCAGGGATATAACTTTACTAATCAAAACCCCACACAATTTATCACTCCAGATCCTTTTTATGTTTGGCTCCTCTGCAATTCATTTGGAGTGTGTGCAGATATTTCAGGCTTATCTATGTTTCTAGGAGGAGTTCTAAAGAATTGCACATATATACAAAATATGTTTGCTACCTTTGAATCTACAGTCCAAGTACAAAATTGTACTAAGGAAAATGCCTTCCCTTCTACACCTGTATGTGTCAGGCCTCCCTTCATGTTCCTTGTATCCAATGCTACTACTAATGGTAGCCACCTTACTTGTCCATAAAGTTCTTGTTTTCTTACAGAATGTTGGAATGCAACCGATTTCCCCATAGCTGTCATGATGTGCATCCCTACCTACCTTCCTATGCCAGTACAAACCCAAGAGGATGAGCTATCTGTTCTACTCAGATCCAAGAGAGACTTTGGCATCACCACTGCTATAGTAACTGCAATTGCTCTCTCTCCTGCTGCTGTTATCACACCTGCCACTGCCTTGGCCACTGTGATTCCTACGGCAGAAGCAGTCAAGAGCTTGTCAGAACACACCGACTCTGTCTTGACTGTTCAATCAGAGATCAATCAACAGCTGCAAGCTGGAATTCTGTTGATCAACCAGAGAGAGGACTTAATACAGGAACAATTAGACATCATTACTCATTTGATGTCAGTGGGATGTGTTCATTATTTATCTGTCATGTGTGTAACTTCTGTAGAATATCAAAACTTAAGTTTGGCTGCTAATCTATCCAAAAGTCTATCCACGTATCTTAATGGAACCTGGAACTCTAAGTTTGACAACCTTACATTTACCTTAAGATCTCAAATTTTTGCTATTAACAGTACCTGAATGGAAGTGGCGTCTGTATGCCAATTAGCTTCCATTGTCCAATCAGTTGTCCAATGGGGAAAAGGTTGCTTTGGATTTTTGTCCCTTGATGGTATATTGTGTGTTATATCTATCCTGTGTATCTGTTATTTATACAAGATACATAGACATCAACAAAGAGAGACAGCTATCATTCACCAAGCTCTGGTCGCTATGAATGTGGTAACCTCCCCTCAAGTTTGGCTAAATATGATAGACTTGTAGTCAATGACGGGTAAGATTCGAGAGGAGCCCATACCAACCTCAGACAGGGATTGAAGGATTTAGACTTCAGTACCCAATGACGTGTAAGGATGTGGCTCAAAAGACCAGGTGTGTGAAAGAACCCAGAAGCCACTCTAGATGCAGGAACTCACACAAGAGATTTTATTAAGCAGATAGACAGAGTGTCTTCCTGCAGGTTGAGAGAGAAAATGAGAGAAGGAGAGAGAAAAAGAGCACTCATGCAAGAGAGAGAGAGCATGAAAGCGAGGAGGAGAGAGAGAGAAAATGGTGGGGGAGCTTTTCTTAAGTAGGTTGCAGGTTAATAACAGACCAATGACTGCCGAGAATGTTCACAGACTGACAAGTGGACCAATAGCTGGCTGGGATGTTCACAGACTAACAATCTGGGTTGTAAAATGGTGTGGGGCAGGGAGAATAATGGCAGCAGCAAATTCGCAGATCTGATGCCAACAATATGGAACCACCACAACCCAGCTCCTCACTCCTTGGTATTATTAAAAACAATTCCCACCACCTTGATATAGTGATATGGACAAATCAGTGTTTTTAGAAGTGCAATTCATAACATCCAAATTATGGAACCAGCCTATGTGCCCACCAACTGGTGAATGGATTAAGGAAATATGATTGAGATGAAAAAATGTGCATTCCTCTGACACAAAAAAGAATAAAGCTATGTCATTTGCTAGTAAATCAATGGAACTGAAAATATCATGCCAAGTCAAATAAACCTACCTCGGAAAGTCAAGGGTGAAGTGTTTTCTCTCATATTTGCAAGAGGGAGGGTGGGAGAGAAAGAGAGAGAGAGAAAGAGATAGAAGGAAATATAAGGAGGGAGGGAAAGAGAGAGAAGGAGAAAAGGAATGTAAAAGGGATCTTATGGAAATGGGAGGATAACCAATAGAATAGAGAAATGGGATTTAGAGAGGGAGGTACAAAAATAAATCAAAATTGTTCTTTGTCCATTTGAAAATATCATAATGATAATAATAATAATAATATCATAATGATATATATATAATATGGACAAATGTTTTTTCTGCAACTATGGAGATGATCATGTGATTCTTGTTTTTAAGTCTATTGATGTGATGAATTATGTTTATTGATTTTCATATATTGAACTAATCTTGCATCCCAGGGTTGAACCCCATTTAATCATGGTGTAATATCTTTTGAATATGTTTTTGTACATGAGTTGCCAGAATTTATTGAGAATTTTTGCATCTATATTCTTCAGGGATCTCGGTCTGAAGTTTTATTTCCTTGATGTGTCTTCATCTGGCTTTTGTATCAGGGTGATATTAGCCTCAAAGAATGAGTTTGGGAGGGTTCCGTCCTTTTCAATTTCACTGAATAATTTCAGGAACATTGGTGTTAATTCCTCTTTAAAGGTATGGTAGAGTTCAGCTGAGAATGCTTTTGGTCCTGGACATTTCTTAATTGGTATGCTTTTGATGGCATTTTCTACTGCATTACTTGAAATTGGTCTGTTTAATTCATCTATGATCTCCTAATTCAGTTTAGATGGGTCATATCCCTCTAGAAGTTTGTCAATGTCTTCGGTATTTATGTTTTGTTGGAATATAAGTTTAAAAAATAGTTTCTAATTATCTTCTGCCAGTTGTGTCTAATGTTATTTTTCCTTTTTCAACACATATTTTAGTAATTTGCATTTCCCTTTTTTTATTTGTGTGGCTAGACTTTTATCAATTTTATTGATTTTTTTCAAAGAACCAACTTCTTTTGTCAATTATTTCAATTGTTTCTTTCAATTTCATTCAATTATTCAATTATTTCAATAATTCCTTCCTTGGGGCTGGGGAGATAGCTCAGAGAGTACAGTGCTTGCCTTGTAAGCACAAGGCCCTGGGTTCGATCCCCAGCATCCAAAAAAAAAAAAAAAAAAAAAAAAACCAATAATTCCTTCAATTATTTCCTGTCTTTTTCCTTAAGAGACCCCTAAGGTGCAAGAAGTAAAATCAAGAATAAATAAATGGATGTATTTAAATTAAAAAACTTCAGCAAATGTGAAATGATAATGTGGAGATAGATTACTGATTGGGAGAAAGTATTTACCATATGCACCTCAGATAAAGCATTAATTTATAGTATATATAAAGAACTCAAAAAAACTTAACACCAAAAGCAAATAAATTACCCAGTCAATAAATGGGCTAAGGATCTGAACACACTTTGAAGAAGATGAAATACAATTGGTCAACAATACATAAAAAAGTCCATCTCTAGCAATTAGAAAAATGTACATAAAAACTACTGTGAGATTTCATCTCACTTTAGTCAGAATGAAAATTATCAAGAAGAGAAGCGACAATAGATATTGGCATGCATACAGGAAAAAGGAACACTCATACATTGCTGGTGGGGCTACAAGTTGGTGCTACCATTATGGAAAGAAGTTCAGAGATTCCTCTGAATATGTGAAATGGAACAACTATTTGACCCAGCTATCCCACTCCTCGGTTTATACCCAAAGGACTTAAAATCAGTATATTAAGATACTGAAGTCACATTAATATTTGTAGCAGTTCATCTCACAATAGCTAAGCTAGGGAACCAGGCTAGGTGCCCTTTAACAGATGAATGGAAAAAGAAAATGTGGTATACGTACGCTTATGTATGTATATGTATACATATATACATGATGGACCATCACTCAGATTTAAAGAAAAATGAAATTATGGCATTTGGTGATAAATAAATGGAGTTGGAGAATATCTTGCTAAGAGATATAAGTGAAATCCCAAAACCAAAAGTCAAATGTTTTCTCTGATATGTGGATAGTAATTCACAATAGAGGGGGAACATGGAAAGAATAGAGTTACTTTATATTAAATAGAGGGGAGTAAAGGCAGGGGAGACCTATGGAGGTAGGAAGGCTCGTAGAATGAAACAGAATATTACCTCATCTACACATATGACTGACTGACCAATGTGATCCTACAATATGCACAATCAGAAAAATGAGAAATTACACTGCATTTATGTATGTTTATTAAAATGCATAAATGCATTGTAGTCATGTAAACTAAATAGAATATTAAAAAGAAGAAAAAGATTATACTAAAAAGAATGTATATGTGCATATATATATGCATATATTTATGATTTTGAAATAATAACAATGAGAGGGAGATAAGAAGTGTAGAGTCAGCAGATCAGGAGGAGGAGAAAGGGAAAGAATAGGAAAAGTATGGGGAATAAATTTGATAAAATAATGTTATGTTTACTATGAACATGGCATTATTTATCCTTCTTGTATGTACTATTATACTACAATAAAGAAGAAACAGTATTAAAATTATTATATTTAGGACTGGAATTAAAAGAAAGAGTATTACAAACATCAGTGACTTCTGGATACACATGGTGAGATTCACTGTGGTGGCTTTACATAGCACATAGGAAAGTTAGGACAAATCCATTCCTCTATTCTTCCCTCATTAACTTCATCCTCCCTTCCCCTCTATACCCTTCATCTTTTCCACAGATCTTTCTTCGATTTTGATGGAAGACCTCGTCTCTCTGTCTCTCTCCCACTCTCTCTTTTCTTCCTCATTTGAACTAGGTTCTATATATTATAAAAAAATATTTAACTTTTGACTTTTGGATCTGACTTTTATCTCATAGAGCAAGATAATATCAAGGTCCATCCATTGACCAACAGATGCATAATGCCATTCTTCATTATGACTTAGCAATATTCCACTGTGTACGTACATCACGTTTTCTTTATCCATTCATCAGTTGAAGGGCAGTCAAGTTGGTTTCACAGCTTGGCTCTTGTGAATTCAGCTGCAGTAAATATTGATGTGGATGTGTCACTGTAGTATGCTGATATAAAATCCTTTGAAAATATACTGAGGAGTGGGGTAGCTGGGTCATATGGTGGTTCCATTTCTAGTTATTTCAGAATCTCCACTCTGCTTTCCAGTGTGGTTGTTCCAATTTGCTGTCCCACCTACAAAGTAGGAGGGTACCTTCCCCCACAACCTGGCCAACACTTAAAGTTTTATGTGTTCTTGGTAACTGCCAATCTGACTTGAATGAGATGAAATATCATCACATTTTTATTTTTAATTTTCCTAATTTATATAGATGTTGATTATTTTTCCAAGTATTTGTCGAGGATTTGTATATCTTCTTTTGCAAAATGTGTTTTGATTTTTTTTGCCTAGTTGTTAATTGGGCTATTTGTTTTCTGGTGTTACTTTTTCTCAGTTCTTCGTATATTCTGGATATTAAAGCCCCATCGAGGAGCAGGAGCCCAAGATTCTCTCCCATTTTTTAGATCCTCTTTCACACTCTTTTTAAAATGGTTTATTTGTTACAATTTATTGTAGATAATAGAGGAATGCATTTTTACTTTTTTATTTATCTTTAAAATTTTACATATTGCATTTTGATTCATTGTACACAAATGGGGTACATCATTTCATATCTATGGTTGTACATGATGTAGATTCATACCATTTGTGTAATCATATATGTACATAGGGTAATGATGTCTGTCTCAGTCCACCATTTTTTATACCCCCTTCCCTCTCATCTCCTTCTACATAATCTAAATTACCACCATTGTTCTCTCAGTCCCAACACCACCCACTCCCATTACATATTATTCTCCACTTATAAGGGAAAACATTTGGTCTTTGGTTTTTTGGGATTGGCTTATTTTACTTAGCATGGTATGCTCCAGTTCCATCCATTTATTTGCAAATGCCATAATATTATTCTTCTTTATGACTGAATAATATTACATTGTGTATATATTCACCATTTTCTTTATCCATTTGTCTGTTGAAGGACATCTAGGTTGATTCCACAATCTAGCTATTGTGAACTGAGCTGCTATCAACATTGATGTGACTGTGTTACTGTAGTTTGAGGATTTTAAGTCCTTTGGGTATAAAACAAGGATTGGAATAACTGGGTCAAAATGTGGGTCCACTCCATATTTTCTGAGGATTCTCCATGCTGCTTTCCCGAGTGGCCGCACCAATTTGCAACTCCACCAGCAATGTAAAAGTGTGTCTTTTTCCCCACATCCATGCCAACATCTACTATTGTTTGTGTTCTTGATAATAGCCATTGTAATTGGAGTAAGATGAAATCTTAGAATTGTTTTAATTTGCATTTCTCTAATTACTAGAGATGTTGAACACTTTTTCATATATTGATTAATTGACTGTATGTCTTTTTCTGTAAAGTGTCTGTTCTAGTTCCTTGGCCCATTTATTGATTGGGTCCTTTGCAAAGTCTTCCTTTATTTAAGTACCATAATATTTTGAGTTTCTCAAAACAGAGACTGATAGCACCAGGTACTTAAAGGTAAATGATATTTTGAAACAGGGTGAAAATTGTGTTCAACATAATTTTTGATTCAGTTCCTAAAATGTGTTCACATAATTAACAAATCAGAAAATAAATAAAGAAAAAATGAATATTTCTCATATACCTCCATTAATCTAGTTTGTCTCCAAAGACAGCACTACTCTTTCAAGCCCTTTTGTACTCTTGCAGGGGTTCATAATGAACAGTATCCAGTTGAATATACCGTCATATCACATTCTAAGAATGACCCCACTGCAAGGATTTTATTTTGATTTTAAATTAAAAATTTAGAACAAATTTTAGAAGGTCATAGATTAGAACAAATGAGCGAATATGTTAAATTTTAAGGAGCTTTGGCACTAAATGAGAAGAAGAAACATGGAACATGCAAAGGAGGAGAGAAGAGAGGATGTTGCAGGTGAGCTTATGAGCAGAGGGTGGTCTGCAACCAAGTCCTAGAGTAAATGAACGTGAGCAATGTGTGTACATACGTAGGTGATCTGTGTGTACATGTGCAAAGAAGGTACATTTATGAGCTGTGTCTGCTTAAATGGTTAAATGTGCCCTAGAAGCCACAATTGCACCTCACACCCAGAACCCTACGAAAACACAACTCAGGAAGGGGCCAGCACTCCTCAGAACAATGGGCAGAGTACACAAGTGACGAGATAAGCAGAAGACACTTTCCACAAGGTAAGGAACTAAGAACACAAAACATGAGTGAACACAATTGACGCAAAAGGACCTGTATCTAGGACACACAGACCCAGCTTGAAGCTGCTACCAATGACAAAACCTAAGCTATTTGAGCACCAAAATAATTAGCTTCATAATAAGTTGCTAGTAGTTGATCTTCAAACTCAAGAGGAACTAAGAAAGAAAGGATGAGCAGGGATAAATGTGCATACACACATACAGAGATAAAGATATGTATATATACCTATTTATATTCACATTCATAAATATGTGTCTCAAGATGTACCAAATTATAAGGTGCAATAAAATATTAACATGTGATTCTAATGTTCTCAGTGTTGTAATATTCCTTCAGTTGTTCTGTTTGAATAACTGGGCAGTTTTTAACAATGAAACCATCTCTGAGCCCGGTAGTGGACCTGAGATGAGGAAACATGAGAACCAGCATGGGCACTGGGAGTTCTTTCTACCCTCCAAGGCCACTGGCCTCACCACCCCTGCCCAGTCCCCTGGCTCAGACTGGGGCACCCCCACCTCTCATCTGGAGAAAACGTGTACTTCTTCAAGGTCAGCGCTCCTTCCCCAGGTGCAGGATTCACTGGACTTCCTCGGACTTGGCCATGTGTGTCGGCTATGCACACTGCATTGATTCTGGTGAGACAAATGGAGGTGAAATGGCTCTGCCTCCCTCTTCCTGAGTCAGCCTCTCCTGGAGGGACTGTATTGAGGCGTTAGCAAGGCATCTGGAGAGAAATAGAATCCCTGGTGTAATACAAAGCCAATTCCCCGCCTTTTCAGGTGCAACCATTTTTCCCGCCTCCCGACCACTTGTCAGTCTGTGATAAAGTTGCTTCGCCCACTTCTTATGTTGCAGGAATTTCCGGCCTATGCTACAGCCATTTCCTGCTTCCCACATTACATCCTAGCTTTTCAGTCTGAACATGCTAGCTAGCTATTGGTTGATCAGTCAGCTTGCAAGTATTCTCTTCCACTATTGGTTCCAGACCGGGAGATTCCAATATCTGGGAGAAGCGTCCACACCATCTTTCTCTTTTCCCTCCTTTTCAACCCTGGAGCTGACGCGCTAGTCGTCCGCAAAATGAAGTCTCTTGCATGAGGCCCTGTGTCCATCTTGGATTTTCTGGGAACTATTGTTGAGCCGCATCTGAGACGGGCGTACAGATGGCCAGTTCCAACGGAAAGGCTGGAGCTAACACAGGTCCCAAGCTGAACTGCATTTTTCCTTACACCTGGCTTCCAAGCCCATGTGGGGTGGGAGCAGGAGGCAAGGTTCCTGAAGCACCAGGTGGACCTTAAACTTCCTCTACTCAGACCCCGTGAGCTTCCAGTGCCTGTCCTGACCTGATTCCCACGTATGAGAACCCGACTGGGTGGGGATCTCATCTGCAACTCTGGACTCAGTGTTGAGGTACCGACCTCCCCTGCGGTGCACAGGTGCCAGGGCCACAAGAGTCCCTCAACAGGCCTCCTAGCACAGGTGTGGTGGCCAAGACCCTGGGGCACAGTCTCCTGCTGAACTGTGGCTCATCCCTGGGGAGACAGGTCTGCACATCTACACAGCACCTGCCTGAGCCACCATGGGCTGCGGGTGCGGTAACCTCTGGCACAGGTCAGTGGCAGCACCTGTGAGAATCCTACCCTCCTGGTTGCTGTTTGGAGATTCCAGAAGTTCTCTGTCCCAAGTTCCTTAGCACTCCTTCAACATCCTTTACCTCTTCCCACCACTCACGGTGGCCCTTATTTACCTTGTTTTTTTTTTTTCTTTTTCTCCTTTTTCTTGTTAAGTAAGAGTGTGCTTGCATTTATGGTATTTATTTTCAAATGTCACAAAATTTTACGGATATTCCTCAGATTTACCTCATTTAGCTATTGTTCTTTTGATATGTAGCACACTCCTAAAGGAGGATTTGGTTTCAAAAAGTTCATAGCATTTAAAGTAGCATTTGTCACATAGAACATCAGTTTAATAAGGTACTAAGAGACTGGTGGAAAAATACACAGAGACTGGAGAGGTGAGTAGAGTGCAGGGGAGGGAAGGAGGGGCAGGGAAGGGAGGAGAGCATGTCATTTCTAATTCTTGAGGGATCCAGATTCTCCAGTGCAAATGGACAAGGTGGTTTCTCAATTTATTATTTCTTATTTATATGTATACTGGTATTTGATACCTCTGTCCAATTAGGAGGGTAATTGGAATTTTTATACCACAAAAATTCAATTTTTTTCCTATTTACATTGGTTCTATTATAAAGTTCAGAGTATTAGCTAAATATTTGTTCCAAATTCTTTTCAAAGAACAAACATTTTCATATTGCTTTGGCCATTTGCAGGTCTTCTTTGAGAAAATATCTACTCAGGTACTTTGCCCATTTTTAAATGGAATTACCTGCTTTATTTGCAGTTGAGTTCCTTACAGAGCTTGGAAGCTAGCCAAGGTTTTCACGTTTTCTCTCCCACTGTGTCTTTTCATAATTTTGGTTGTTTCTCTTGATGTGAAGAAACGTTTTCACGTGCTGTAGTACCAATTTTAATTTGTTTTATTGTGGCCTATGCTTTTGGTCCCATTTCTAAAATCATTGCCAAGAACTTTCCCCTTGGTTTTGAATAGAGCTGGGTGCCTTATATTTAAGACAGATAAGTTTCAATCAACTCTGTCCTTTGGCATGTAGCTGCCTAGTTTCCCCATCACTGTTTATTAAAGAGGGAGGAAGAAGAGGTAAGAGTCCGTGGAGCTCACAGTGAATTCCCTGGAAGAGACAGCCAACACAGATGACCACTCTGAGCCCAGAGTCTGGTGATGATGATGACCACCCCAGGACTTCTCCCATGACCTTCGGAATATTCTTTGGAGAAAGAGCCATTTCTTGAACCTTCCTGTGCTTCACACTGACCTGAAAACCAGCTGCCTGTGTCCTATCAACATTCTGCTCCATCAACCTGCAGGTTCTCCTGCTGTGTGAGCTGCTGCTCAGACTGGTTGTGGACCACAGGGCGCCTCAGGAGCAGAAGCAGCTCTGCAGACTGATGACCAGTGCTGCAGGTGAGCTGCCCACCTACAGTGCCCCTGCTCTCCCTGAATGCCTGCCAGCTGGGACCCTGCTCCAGGCAGCCTGTGTGCACTTGAGGGCTGGGAGACTTCAGAATGAGCGTGGACTGAGGGTGAGGCAGTGCTGTGCTCTGTTCACAGGAGGGTAGGAGAAATTGAAGGTGGAGACTGGAAAGCTCTCTGGGCCACAGTCTCATGGTCCTGATTCTGTGGATGGGACAGGAACCACAGCTCCCATGTGGAGGAAGTTGAAACAGCTCCATAGGCCCAAAGGCTCTTGTCCATTCTTAAACAACCATGGCTTTTTAGATTCACTTATGAGTGAGACCACACAGGGTTTGTGGTTCTCTGTCTGACTTATTTCACTTAACGTAATGTCCTCCATGTCCGTGCACATCGCACACAATGTACTCACCATGAGGAAATGGTGAGGTAGACCTGGGTGTGGCTCAGTGTTCGACCTGCTTATCTAGAGGTGAGACCTAAGTTCCATCCGTGGGACCACAACAAACAAGAACAGCAAACAAAAAGAGCAAAAAAATATAAAGTGGTGCGAATGCTAATTACTCTATGTCACTATCAATGTGTGCATGGATTATACCTCACAAATTTACAAATCTTGTGTGTCAATCAAAACATATAAAATAAAAATAAATTAAGAAATCATGATTAGATGTGATTTCTGCAGGTGTACCTGGAGGGTGGAGGTGGTGGTGTGGTGGCTTCCTTCACCTGGTCTTCCAGCTCTTCTGACCTCTCATTCTCCTGGAGCTTCATTTCTGCATCAAGCTCTTCTGTCAGGTCCCTGCAGGACCAGGGAAGCTGTGCCCCTTCATGGCCCAGGCTTCCAGAACATGGCTGTGTGCCTTTGTTGTTCATGATGGAAAACGTGAAGCACACATTCAGACAGAGAAGCAGAGTGCACTACCTGGACCACAATCCAACACTCAGCTTCAGCTGTCACCTGCTGACCCCCTTTCAGGTGTACCCTCTCCTTCCTCTCCCGCCACACAAGAATGTTTTAAACAGATTCCATTCATCATTTTATTCCACTATTAAATACATCAAGATACATTGGAATAAGTAACACTAAAGATAACAACTGTGCCTATACTTCCCCACAAGGATACCAGTTCTGTACTAACAGACACCCAGCATTTCTCCATTAGTACTCACTCAATTTTTTTGGTTATCTTATTACTAATTACTTAAAGTTTGTTTGAAATGAGACCTCAATAAAATACAATGCTGTGTTCTTTGCAAACATTTCCTAGATATCTTCTGATCTATGAAATTCTCACTTCCCTTTTAAAATTCTTGTGCTATTTAAATTCTTAATAAGTTGGAACACTTCTCCAATTGAACTTTCTACATTTAAATTTTTGTCATGTCTATGTGGTTGTTAAACATGCTGTTATCCATCATATTTCCTGTAATTTCACTAGATTTATAGGCTTAGGCTTCAGTCAGGTCCAGAGATGAAGGAGGAAAATTTCCTTAAGAGTTTATGAAATTAGTCATCAAATTATGATCAACAGGATTGTGGTAGATCAGGATGCTATAGGGGTCATAAAATCGTGGAATAGATTTCAAAGCAAGATAGAATTTAGAGCAAAACTGTGTATGCTACAGTAAATAATTTAGAAAGAGTTCATTGCATGCTTGCTATTTCAGGTGGAGATGTGTGTGAGAGTGGATTCTTAAAGGCATAGGGTTCAACTGTTGAAGTTGGGTAGGCCCTTTAGCATCTCCTAGAGGGAATCATCCAGGTCTGAGGAAACCTGGAATGGATTGATGGCTTAGCAAGTCAAGTCTTCTCCCTCAAATTAGTGGGTCCTGAGGACATGCCTTTCACCACAGCCATGACAACAGTATGAAGAGAGCCCCATGTCCTAGAGGGAACCTGTGGTGAATCTCCCCTCTTTACAGGACCAGAATTCTTCAACACAGTGGGACTATTGATCCCCATCTGCCAGGCAACACACCTTGGACTCACCCTGTGTTGTGCAGATGGCCAGTGCTCAGAACAGCTTGACCCACAGACATGTTTGATCTCACAAGTGTATCATGGTGTCTGGGGTCTGGAGAACTCCAGTATATGGAGCTCTTATATTCTTAGATCAGAACCAACCCACACAGGTATCAGGTAGAACACATGCTATAGCAGTCACATTTCTGATGAGCTCATTTTGAAAAATAGTTGATGGTGCTTCATTTATTATTTAGGATTACAAAACAATTCTTAGCTGCCATGGAGACAGGATTAGCCCTTGTTGTTTGAGCTCACCATTCTTTTGTAAATTCCATAATCCCTTTCTAAGAAAGGACATTCCTGTATTTTCAAATAACAAAAAGTACTCTTTTAGCTAGTATGTAAGTGGTGTTTCTGAAGTAATCAACAGTGGAATGTAGGTTTTTCCCACTATAATTCTCAAAAAGCAAGTATATTTTTGGATTGGGTCCAAGAAATGGAATTCTTGGACCAAAGGGCCAGCACTATCAATTTAGTATAATGTACATAATGGTTATCCTGCTCCCTACTGGAGCAGTGCTGGTGAAAAGCAGGTCTCACAAAGGCCAGGATCAGAGTCACCAGCTGAGGACAACTTACAGCAGAGATTTCTGAATCGCTACAGGTTTCTCTGACTTCGGGGTCAGCTCTAGGCTGCAGGACACCAGGATTTTATTGAAATTAAAACCAGAATATCAAAGCTGCTTTGCTTTAATTCTGTTTAAAATACAGTATAACAGAATTTAGAGTTCTTTCAAAAGTACTTAAAGGATCAATGAAATAGGTATTTTCTCCAAATCTTTCTCACTCACTGAGCAAACCAACAAGTAGCAAAGTGACCATCTCTGTGAATCTGCAAAAATGGGCTCACAATTGCATAACCAATGGTGAGAAATTCATGAAGACCTATTGCAATGGAATCTGTCCCTAATGAGAAAGTTAAATGTAAAGAAGTAAAACAATCTGTCCAATAGAAGAAGAGAAAACAGAGCATCAGAAGGAGAACACTTTGAGCAGCCTTCATCTCAGGGGGAGTTCTGTAGAGGAGCTTGGAGGTCTGCAGGTAGATGACATGCTGGTGGTGCTTGTGGAGGAGGAAGACCATGTGGCCACTGGCCCAGCCCATGACACCCTGGAGCACAGCATCACGAAGAACCATGAGAACAATAAAAATCCATCTGATTATCGTGTTTTCTGATTCAAAATAACAGTAATCATTGTTTTTACTGATAGTTGATGTGTTCAGGCTGCTGATATGTTTTATATAAAATGGTAAATTTATGCTTATCAAGGCATTGAGTATCCAGAAGAAGAGCAACAAGGGAAGGATGTGCCATGCAGACCTGGGCTGCATCCACCTCCATCTGGAGGCTCTGGGACTGATGGTGATGGCCTGGACCACCGTGAGGAGACTGGTGGTGCTGATGGACAGGCCACGGGTCACCCTACTGAGGTAAATCAAAATCTTACAGCCTGCAGTATCCATGAGATTTATTAACAGAAAAATGGATATTGTCCTTGTGATTCCTTTTGTCACAAGTGTTATTGTATTTGTAAAAGCCAAATGGATGAGAATAAGCTGCACAGATTTCATAGTGCTTCTAAACAAACACATATAGTTCACAAGGACAAAGATGTTCCCCACAATGCCAAGTCCTGTTGCAAATATGAAGATTATTCCCTTGGTAAGATTCAAAACCATTGCTTACTTCATAGGCAGAAAAACTTGGATGCAGCAACACATTTCTGAAGGAAGCAACAGTGATGATGATCTGTATCTGAAAATGTGTTTTGTATCAGCAATTTTATAGACTGTAGGGATAGTCAGGGTTTATGTAATGGTGCTGATATTTTTCCCAAGACCTATTATTGTTCTTGTGTCACTCTTTATACATCATTCTATGTAGTTTCAGATGACATCTTGAACACTAAAATTCAAATGTCTGAACTTTCAACCCAGAATGTTTTCAAAATTTCATATTAACAAACCAATCTAATCATTAAATTCATAATATCCTTCCTGTGTTCAACCTGTGTGCAAATGCACAAAACCCCAATTCCTCAAGCAAGAATTTCTCTCTCTCCTTTTTCATTTTAACATATTCTCAGTTATTTAATCCCAAGAGTCAGGAGCTGATGTTGGGTCTGACTACCATCCCCAAGCCTTATACACAGGTACTTTTAGAATGATGTTGCTTCAATGTCTTTAACATCTTGTAATTTCAGCTAGTTACAAAATCCATATCGTCTTTCATTTTGTTTTATATTCTTTTCTAACTCTCATTTTTGTTCATCTAAGAAACTCCAATTAGAGTCCTCAGAAAGCTTGGAATGGAACCACCATTTGTCCCAGCTATCCCACTCCTTGGTCTATACCTAAAGGACTTAAAATCAGCATACTTCAGAGATACAGCCACATCAATGTTCATAGCTGCTCAATTCACAATAGCCAAATTGTGGAACCAACCTCGATTTCCATCAATGGATGAATGGATAAAGAAACTGTAGTATATATATACAATGGAATATTACTCCTCCATATAGAATGATAAAATTATGGCATTTGCAGGCAAATGGATGACATTGGAGAATATCATGCTAAGTGATATAAGCCAATCTCAAGAAACCAAAGGACGAATGATCTCGCTGATAAACGGATGGTGACACATAATGGGGGGTGGGAGGGGTTAGTGTTAGGGTTAGGGTTATGTTTAGGTTTAGGGTTAAGGAGGGTGGTAAGAATGGAGGAAGGAAGGACTGTATACAGGGAAAAGAGGGGTGGGAGGCGTGGGAGGGGTGGCGGGGAAGGGAAAAAATAACAGAATGAATCAAACTATGTATGTAAATTTATGTAAATTTATAATTACACAAATGGTATGCCTTTACTCCATGTACAAACAGAAAAACAACATATATCCCATTTGTTTGCAATAAAAAAAAAGGTGGAGGTGATCTGGAGATGTAGCTCAGTGGGAAAGCACTTCTGGGTTCACATCCCAGGACCAAAAGAAAAGGGGGGTGTCACTTATCATAAAAAAAAAACTCCTACTATACTTTTACATTTGCAAGTTTTCTATCTTCGATGACAATACCTTTATATTTATAAACTTTTGAACACTAAAATGACTTTATGATTTCACTTTTTACAAATAATCTGTTGTATTTTTGATTTTCAATAGGAAATCAAGCTGTCTAACCTTGCAGATAGAATAGCAGCAGTTAGAGATAATCAGGCAAAGGCTTCGAGAAACCAGTCTTTTCTCAGAAAATCAGATAACCAGGGGATGCAGCAAAGGAGGGTCCCTAAAAGAAATGAGGAATGCTCCTCTTTGAGGGTCTTTTTCAGTGATTAGGTGGGCTTATAATGCCCCATCTGGAACCACACCTAACTGGTTAGACCAGTGAGCACGTCCATCCTATGCCCAGTTCTTTCAAGAAACTCAAGAAAATTTACTACTCCCCTGCTGCATAGTACTGGGCTAAGTTAAAAGCGTGAAGCCTTGAACTACAGTAACAGACTGAAAAATCAGCACAAATTCTCACAAGAGGAACTGATTTTAAATGAATGTTGTTTTTCATTGAACCTGTAACAAGAGGCATGTAGTGAAACTGACTTGCACACACAGAGTTCACTAAGGCAGCAGAAGGGACACTTCCAAACAGCCAATGCCATGCACTTCAGGTCACACCAATGTAATGCAGGAGCTAAAATGGTGTCTGGAGAAATTGGTGTCCAAACTTACGTGAAAACTGAAGAGCTGACAGAGTCATAAAGCTGGGCAAATGGAGGCTGAGGAAGTCTGAGTTTTCCCAGATGCCTGACAGCACTTCTGTCTTCCTGTCTTCAGGACCCACCGCAGAGCTCTCAATGAATCCACACCCTGTACACAGGGATAAAGAAGCTCCTGCACATCTACAGGGACCTCAGCTGTAAACGGCCCCTTCTTCTTCCTGGCCCAGGTGCTACCTTCAGATACACGAGAAGAGGAAAGACCCGGGGGGCTCAGACCTCTCAGCAACCCCCTTGCTCAGTCAGACAGAGGAAGATCTGTGCTGCTGAGGGACTGTCACATGTGCCTGTGAGCAAACTAGAAACTCAGGTCAAATCAGACCCACTCACCTTGATGACTGTGCTGCACACAAGCTCTGCGCTGGTCCTTCTGTCAAGGGGCAGCTTCCCAGGTCCTATTTGTACCCTCTGGCTTAGTGGAGATCTTGCCTCCCATGAGCCACCACCAGGACTCCAGGTGTCACAGTTGACACCTGTCAGGGAGAAGCAAAGCCCTGCAGAACCTCAGTCCCTGAAGGACCACTTTCCCTCTCCCTCCACAATTACTGCAATTCTTGGGCTCAGAGGTGACCTCAGTCTTAATTAAAAGTTGATTATTTTAGTAGAATAGTGTGCAGTGAGACAGTCAACAACTAGCCCATCATTTGTACCTAGTGCTTCAATATCTCTCGACTTCTCCGATGTTTTCCAAAGCTCCATGCTGTGATCCACACGAAGCAGATTCTGAGGAATGGAATGAGTCACTTCCCTTCTTCCTCAGTCCTTCTTTACACTCAGAAAAATAATAGATGACAGTCCTTGGGACTCTGCTTTCTGAGAGTCCCAAGCATGGATGTGGACTGGACAGACCCCCTGCTCAAACTGTTTGCTTCAGCAGCTCAAGGTCTTTGCCATGGTTGTTGCTTTAGTATTTCTACATTAAGTAATAAACATGACTGGACAACTTGATGGGATCCCAAACCCTGATCAAACCCACCCTGCCTTACAAGTCCCTTGGGGCTCTTGTGTGAGTCCTCCTGTCCAGTGTTCATTCTACCCTCAAGGGGCATGTGCTACCCCTGGTGCAGAGGGATGGAAATGAATGTGGACATAGGGCTGGGGTGAGAGTGGAGTGTGGGGGTTTTCCACATCCCACGTGGATGACTGGGAGAGTTTCTTTCCGAGCATGATGGTGCCAGGGATGAATTAAGAACTAATAAACTTACGTGATCAATAAACACAGAACCAATACTCTTCAAATGGAAGGGCATGTGACAGATTGCTTAATGCCAGATCTGGCCTCCAAAAATGAGAAGACCCACCTTCAACTTCATTTGTAGTCCCACAGGTAAAGGTGCTGGGACTGGGATGGGCTGCTTCTGTAAGGATCAGGATGGGGTGGAGCTGGGGGAGATATTTGCTTAGGGAACTAGCATGTCCACTGATGCTAACAACTCACACAGGGACCACCTACTCCGCAGTGATCTGGAGCAGTCTCTCATGGTTGCCAGCACCTGAGAGTCATGCCTCTGTGTCCCATGGCTCAGCCAAGCCTGATTCTGCTAGACAAGGAAGGCTCCCCACAGGGGAGGGCAGCATTGTCCCTTCAGAACCGAGAGCAGCCTGGACTGGCCTGGGAGGTGGACTCCTGGTCCCTGGACTTCCTCTGTCCTGTGTGAGTGTGTCCTCACTACCTACAGGCACCCCAGGCACACGACAGAGGTCAAAGTCCTGTGCCACAAATGGAAGAGTCACCTGAGTCACCTCCCTAGTTGTGAGAGAAAACCCAGGTGGGCAGGGGCTTCAGGCACTCAGGTTCTTGTGATGGGTTTAAGGCTAAACACAAAGTGAAATAAAATAATAATTAATTGTCCCTGGCTGTTATGGTTTGGATATGAGTGTCCCTCAAAAGCTCAGGTGTGAGACTATGCATGAAAGTTCAAAGGATGGATGATGGTGTTCTAAGAGTCTGAATACAATGAGTGATTTAACCCCTGTTAGGGATGAACAGTGGTAACTGAGTAGGTGGGTGTGGCTGGAGGAGGTGGGAATCAGCGCGTGGCTTTGGGTATATCTTTTATATCTGGAGAGTGGAGTCCTTCTGCTTCCTGATGATGTGAGCTGCTTCCCTCTGCCACACTCTTCTGCCATGAGATTGTGCATCCCCTCGAGCCCCGAGGAATGGAGACAACCATCTATGCATTAAGACCTCTGAGTCTGTGAGCCCTCAAATAAACTCTTCCTCCTCCATGGTTGTGCTGGTCAGGTCATTTGGTCACAGCAGGAAAACGCTGACTCAAACGCTGGTGCAGTAAGTAGCATTTTTGTTGGTCACTTTTTAATTTTGTTTAGAAATGCAAAAATTGCATTTTTACACCCTTGGGAGGTACATGAATCCTTGTAAAAGCTGTGTCCTGCTCTCACCAGATTTAAGACCCAGAACTGTGTTCCCTGGGGCCCCTTTAGATGTAGGATCATGAACATCAGAGCCTGCCTGCTAGTTTGTGCAACAGGAAAGGAGTTTAACTGGGGATTTGATTCAAGTTACAAATCATCTGCTGTTAAAAAGACGTGATGACCAAACTAAACGAATGTGGGTGATCTCCAGTAAGTGCAGAATAAGCACGTTACAAAGATTGCAGTCGAGTCTTCTGACTTGAGGAAGGGCTGTCCTTTTACTTGGGAAAGTGTAGGTGGAGGTTTGCACCTGCTCAGAGAGAAATCCAGGCATAAGTCAGAGAGATGGGGAGGGTCAGGGAAAGGTGACTCCTGTGTCCTGTTTTGCCTGCTGCCTCATGTCCTGACTTGGTGAGAAGTGCCCCGGTGTGAGAGAGTCAACATCATCCTGTGTGCCAGGGGCTCTTGTACTGCATTTTAGACAAGAGACACCAAGGCACCAGGATAGCACAGATAGCCAAAGAAGAACGGGGGGCCTGTACGCCAACAGGTCAGCATGATCCTCTGGGCTCTGTCACTGGACATAGTTGGGTCTGAATCATCCTGTGGGCTCTGTAGTCGTCCTGTGACTGGATGTTGGCAGGGCTACATAATCCCCTGTTCTCTGCAGTCCACCTGTGAGTGAACGTGGGCAGGGCTGCATAATACCCTATTCTCTGCAGTCCACCTGTAAGTGGACGTGGGGAGGTCTGCATAATACCCTGTTCTCTGCAGTCCACCTGTAAGTGGACGTGGGGAGGTCTGCATAATCCCCTGTTCTCTGCAGTCCACCTGTGAGTGGACGTGGGCAGGTCTGCATAATCCCCTGTTCTCTGCAGTCCTCCTGTGACTGGAGGTGGGCATGTTGGCATCATTCTCTGGGCTCTTCAGGCTTCCTGTCACTGGACCTGGTCAGTTCTGCATTATTCCCTGGGCTCTACGGTCCTCTTGTGACTGTTTCTTGGATGGTCTGTAGCATTCCCTGGGCTCTGCAGTCCTCCTGTGAGTGGAAATTGTCAGGTCTGCATCATCCCCTGGGCTCTGCTCTCCTCCTGTTACTGGGCTGCACTCGGTGTTGCTCACCAGCTCTGCTCACACTGGTTTATTTGAGGACGCCGTCCTTTTATGTTTATTATATGGCTCTGAGGTTCTTCATTATTCGGACCTATTTCCATAGAGAATTTTCCAGAGAGTGTTGAACAGTCTTTTCAGCTTTGTAAGCAATAGATGCTGGCTGCTCTCCCAATTTTACTAGAATCTCTTCACAATTTTATTAAACCACTATGTTCAGAAATATCATAGAATCAATAAGGTCATCATTCATGTCATGGAAAAAGCAATACTGGCAGAAAGTAAGTACGTTTACTTTAGTAATTTCACTTTAGAGGGATTTTTTCTATCTTCACTATTTGGCGCACTGAATGTGGAGACAGAGTAGAGTTATTCTGGATATTGCTTTGGCTTTGTTTCTGTGCAGGAGTCACATGTCGTGTGAAGGTTTCCAGCTTCAACTAAGGTGCCGACTTTCCATCCTTCCTCCGTCAGTGAGCCAGGTGACCATGCTTATGACATCCGCTGCAGACAGCAGTGTGTCAGTGAGCGTGGAGCAGGTGCCTCAGGCATGCTCAGGTTTTGCCTGTTTGTTTCTCTAAAGAGGTGCATGTCAACATCCCCTTTTATGTGGAGACATCACTGAACCTGCATCAAAGGCTGTTCTAGTCACAGGCTTTCTACATCTTATTTCTCACACATGTTGTTCTGATGATATTTCATAAATCATGTAAATATCCACTTTCTTATGAGGAAACATTGTGCTAAGAAATTTATTTCCATATTTGGTTTGTGAACAGGATTGTTTTCTCTATACATGTCATTATTACTGCAGGAGAATACACAGGTCTTATTCTATTTCATTCTTTGGGTTTTTAATTTTCACTTTTTATTTGATCTCTGTAGGTGCACATGAGAGTGGATGTGTTTGGTCATGTGGTACCACATGTAGTCTAGCTCACACTAACTAGGATCCTGGTCTTGCAGTGGGACCTGCTGTGGAGCCTCACTTGGCTTGTGCTCACGTATGAACAGCGTGCAAGACTGTTCTGCCAGGCCTAAGCACAGAATCCTTCAACGACGGGTCATCTAAGGAAATCTCCTCAGGCAGCCCAGCCTTCCTCCAGGAGCACTTGTCCCAGGATCCCTCAGAGATCAGCACACCAACCATTTAGATTCTCTTACTATTTCTCCTTTGAAAAACAGCAATGTTGGCTAAGGCCACTTAGACTAGCTTCCTTCTCTGAATGTCCTCACTTTAGTAAAAGGCATTGAACTCTCCATGATCCTTGAGAGAGAGGATTGGAAGGGCCAGTCTCAGTCAGGCATGATGGTGCATGACTCTAATCCCAGTGGCTCAGGAGGCACAGGCAGGAGTGTTGCAAGTTCAAGACCAACCTCAGCAACTTAGCGAGAACCTAAGAAACTCAGTGAGACCCTGTCTCAGAATAAAGAGAAACCAGTGCTTGGATGTGCTCAGTGGTTAGGCACCCCTGGGTTCAATCTCCAGTAACTCAATTCTTTTCCTTTTATCCGTTTCTTTATTTAATTCACACATACAATGTACATATTTATGGGATGCAAAGTGATGTTTCTGCACAAGTATACACTGTATAATGTTCAAATCAGGGCATACATGTATAGCTCTTCAAATGCTTATGTGTCTTTCACTTGATTGTTAGTCTTTTGTTTGTTTGTTGAAGTGTTTGCAATAGAACCCAGGGTCTTTCACATGGTACATAAGCCCTTTACCAGTGAGCTAGGCCCATACACCATGATGTTGAATTTTATTATTTATAAGATTTTATATATATAAATTATTAAACTTCTGTGAGGTGTATTCATTGCAAATATTTTAAGCCATTCTCTGCATTGTTTATGCACCCTGCCAATTGTTTCTTTTGCTTTTCAGAAGTGTTTTTGTTTAATGTAAATCTGTTCCTTTTTGCTGGCATTTCCCGTTCTCTTGGTGTTCTCTTGAAAGATTCCTGACCATTCCAGTGTCCTAGGTCTTTCTCTTCAGGTTTAGGACTAGCCACAGCTCTCTGGTCTTCTGTTTAAGTCTTTAGTCTATATTGAATTGATTTTAAGTTATAAGAGGAGTCTAGTTCTTTCGTCTCCAGGTGAATGTGCACTGTGGCCAGCGACATTTTATTGAAGAGGCTGTTTCTTTCCTGCCTCTTCTCAGCAGCTTTGTTGAAGATCAGCTGGCTGCAGATCTGTGAATCTGCTTTCAGGCTCCCTACTGGGCCTATCAGTGTACGCGTCTTTTTCATTCTAACACGATGCTGCTCTGATCACTGCAGCCTGACAGTGAACTTGGAGTTCTGTAACAGTGACGATTCATCCTGCTTTGCTCTCTTTGTTCAGGGAACTTTTGTCTACAGTTTTAATTCTTTGTGGAATTTCCATGCAGTTTTCCATAATGGCCATGGGAATTGATATTCCCATCAACAAAAATACCCAAAGAGTCACTTTTTCATATACCACATCATTTATTTTCTCCACACCCACCTCACTAACAGTTTTATGTCCTATTAGACAAGAGTCAAACTCTCAGACATGAATTGGTGTCTTTTGGGGGTTTTCATTTGCATTTCCCAGATGGACACCTGCTCACATATCTGCTGGACATTTTAAGTCCTTGTAACAATACCAGCTCAGGTTCTTTGACCTTTACTTACTAGGCTACCTGTAATTTTAGTTTTTAAGGCTGCATATGTTTCTTAGGTTTTGGATATTAAACATTTAGCAGGTATATGGAGAAACCAGTGAAGGAGACCAGTCAGACTTCCAAGATCAATGAGATCCAGGGAGACCAGTCAGGGTTTCGAAGATCACTATTTCAAGGTGTGTTTCCCAGCTCCCTCTCTCTTGGATATGGAAAAATTTTAATCCTGTGCCTCTTTCTTTTCAATTATTTCTTCTTATGATTCCACATGGTTTTTAAATTTCCCCAACTCAGTTCCAGCACTTCAGTGGGAAACAGAATCTCACTGCCTTAGGGGGTAAATCTGCCATACAAATTTAATTTTTTCAAGAATGAAAAATACTCTCTGTGTTCATTTCCTCAATGTTTAATGCTCAGTCATTTGTTCTTCATAAAGAAAATTCTTTTGTTTTTGTATAAAAACTTAGGTGCTAGATATTGAAACTATGGGCAAATTCTCATTGTACTACAGCCCCACCTGTTTTGATCTTTATTTTGGGAACTGGTCTCATAAATGGTTCAGGCTATACTTGAACTTCTTTTCTTCCTTCTCACCCTCCTAAGAAGTTGGGGGTGCTGTGCTCGCCATGACTCAGCCTTTAAATGTGACTTCCATCTGACGTCCATCTGACACCCAGGGTTTCCACTCCTGCCCTTTGTGGCCATGTCCAAGAACTTACTCACGATTGACTCTCTTCATCCTGCTCTCTATGCCACTGTTAGGAGACGGCTGTGGATGGAAAGTACACTCCTTGTCTTACAGCAAGGCACAGTTATATGAAGAAATAAGCTCCTGATCACAACACAGTGTGACATAATAGCATTAATGACTTGCTACCATCTGTGTGGACATGTTGCCATGAAGCCACAAAGAAGAGGCCTTCACCATGGTCTCCTAGAACAGTAAGGTCCCAAAATTAATCAGAATGACAGGAGAGTTCTAGAAGAAGAGCACTTGACAATGAAGCACAAGACTCTGCTTCAATTCATTTTTTGTTCTTTTATTATTATTTTTATTTGATTCATTGCACATACTTCAAAGAGAGTAGTAATCTCCATAATTTTCAGAGAACTGAAAAATTTTTACAGCAAGAATACAAATAACCCAATCAATAAATGGGCTAAGGAAATGAGCTGACACTTCACAGATTTCACAGCAATCAACAGATACATGAAAAAAAAATCAACATCTCTAGTAATAAGGGAATTTCAAATTAAAACTACACTAAAATTTCATCTCACTCCAATTATAAAGGCTATTATCAAGAATATAAACAACAATAGGTGTTGGCAACGATGTGGGAAAAAGGTACACTCATACATTGCTGGTGGGTTGCAAAATAGTGCAACCACTCTGGAAACCCATATGTAGATTACTCAGAAAACATGGAATGGAACCACTATTTTACCCAGCTATCCCACTCCTTGGCCTATGCCCAAAGGACTTAAAATCAGCATACTACAGAGATACAGTCACATCAATGCTCATAGCTGCTCAACTCACAATGGATAGATTGTGGAACCAACCTAGATGCCCTTCAATAGATGAATGGATAAAGAAACTGTGGTAGTTTGAGTTCTTCTTTTCTAATTTGTATCCCTTTAATTTCTTTGGTTTGTCTAATTGCTCTGGATAGAGTCTCAAGGACGATGTTGAATAGAAGGGGTGAAAGAGGGCATCCCTGCCTTGTTCCAGTTTTTAGGGGGAACGCTTTCAGTTTTTCACCATTTAGAAAGACATTGGCCATGGGCTTAGTGTCGATGGCTTTTATAATTTTTAAGGTATGTTTCCACTACCCCAATTTTTTCTAGTGTTTTGAGCATGAAGGGATGCTATATTTTATTGAATGCTTTTTCTCCATCTATTTAAATAATCATGTGATTCTTAACTTTAAGTCTGTTGATATGGTGTATGACATTTATTGATTTCCGAATGTTGAACCAACCTTGCATCCCTGGGATAAAACTCACTTGATCATGGTGCACTATCTTTTTAATATATATTTGTATGCGATTTGCTAAAATTTTGTTGAGAATTTTTGCGTCGATGTTCATTAAGGATATTGGTCTGAAATTTTCTTTCCTCGATGTGTCTCTGTCTGGTTTAGGTATCAGGGTGATATTGGCTTCATAGAACGAGTTTGGGAGGGTTCCCTACTCTTCTGTTTCATGGAATACTTTGCGGAGTATTGAAATGAGCTCTTCTTTAAAAGTTTTGTAGAACTTGGCTGAGAACCCATCTGGTCCCGGACTTTTCTTTGTAGGCTTTTGATGATCTCTTCTATTTCATTGCTTGAAATTGGTTTATTTAAGTTGTGTATGTCCTCCTCGTTCAGTTTAGGTAATTCATATGTCTCTAGAAATTTGTTGATGTCTTTGAGGTTTTCTGTTTTGTTGGAGTATAGATTTTCAAAATAGCCTCTAATTATGCTTTTTATTTCACTCGTGTCTGTTGTGATGTTTCCTTCTTCATTCTGAATTTTAGTAATTTGAGTTTTCTCCCTCTTTCTCTTTGTTAGTGTGGCTAAGGGTTTATCAATTTTGTTAATTTTTTCAAAGAACCGACTATTTATTTTGTTAATTTTTCCAATTGTTTCTTTTCTTTCAATTTTGTTGATTTTGGTTCTGATTTTTACTATTTCCTGTCTTCTACTACTTTTGGTATTGGTCTGCTCTTCTTTTTCTAGGGCTTTGAGCTGTAGTATTAAGTCATCTATTCATTGGTTTCTACTTCTTTTTTTGAATGAGCCCCATGAAATAAATCTTCCTCTAAGTACTGCTTTCATAGTGTCCCAGAGATTTTGCTATGATGTGCCTTTGTTCTCGTTTACTTCTAAGAATTTTTTTATTTCCCTCCTGATGTCTTTTGTTATCCATTCATCATATAGTAGTGTATTATTTAATCTCAAGGTATTGGAGAATTTTCTGTTTTTTATTCTGTCATTCATTTCTGATTATATATTTAGAGGAACCTGGAAATTCCACGAGAAAACTTTTAGAACTCATAAGTGAATTCAGTAAATTAGCAGGTTACAAGATCAATGCTCATAAATCCAATGCATTTCTATACATAAGTGATGAATCTTCAGAAAGATAAATTAGGAAAACCAGCCCATTCACAATAGAATCGAAAAAAATAAAATACTTGGGAATCAATCTCACAAAAGAGTTGAAAGACCTCTACAATGAGCACTACAGAACACTAAAGAAAGAAATTAAAGAAAACCTTAAAAGATGGAAAGATCTTCCATGTTCCTGGATAGTCAGAATTAATATTGTCAAAATGGCCATACTACCTAAAGTGCTATACAGATTCAATGCAATTCCAATTAAAATCCCAATGATGTACCTTGCAGAAATAGAGCAAGCAATTATAAATTCATCTGGAAAAATAAAAAACCTAGAATAGCTAAAGCAATCCTCAGTGGCAAGAGCGAAGCAGGGGGTATTGCAACACCAGATCTTCAACTCTACTACAAAGCAATAGTAACAAAAACGGCATGATATTGGTACCAAAATAGACAGATAAATCAATGGTAGAGAATAGAGGACAGGGACACAAACCCAATAAATACAATTTTCTCATACTAGGCAAAGGGCCCAAAAATATGCAATGGAGAAAAGATAGCCTCTTCAACACATGGTGCTGGGAATACTGGAAAACAATATGCAACAGAATGAAATTAAACCCCTATCTCTCACCCTACACAAAACTCAAATCAAAATGGATCAAGGACCTCCGAATCAGACCAGAGACCCTGCATCTTATAGAAGAAAACGTAGGTCCAAATCTTCAACTTGTTGGCTTAGGATCAGATTTCCTTAACAGGAATCCCATAGCACAAGAAATAAAAGCAAGAATCAACAACTGGGATAGATTCAAAATAAAAAGCTTTCTCTCAGCAAAGGAAACTATTAGCAATGTGAAGAGAGAGCCTACAGAGTGGGAGAAAATCTTTGCCAACCATACTTCAGATAGAGCGCTAATTTTCAGAATCTATAAAGAAATCCAAAATCTCTACACCAAGAATACAAACAATCCAATCAACAAATGGGCTAAGGAAATGAACAGACACTTCACAGAAGAAGATGTACAAGCAATCAACAGATATATGAAAAAATGTTCAACATCCCTAGTAATAAGGGAAATGCAAATCAAAACTACCCTAAGATTTCATCTCACCCCAATTAGAATGGCGATTATCAAGAACACAAGCAACAATAGGTGTTGACGAGGATGTGGTGAAAAAGGAACAGTCATACATTACTGGTGGGGTTGCAAATTAGTGCATCCACTCTGGAAAGCAGTATGGAGATTCCTCAGAAATGTTGGAATGGAACCACCATTTGACCCAGCTATCCCACTCCTTGGCCTATACCCAAAGGACTTAAAATCAGCATACTCCAGAGATACAGCCACATCAATGTTCATTGCTGCTCAATTCACTATAGACAGATTGTGGAACCAACCTAGATGCCCTTCAGTTGATGAATGGATAAAGAAACTGTGGCATATATATACAATGGATTATTACACCACAAAGAAGGATGATAAAATTATGGCATTGCAGGCAAATGGATGAAATTGGAGAATATCATGCTAAGTGAGATAAGCCAATCTCAAAAAACTAAAGGACGAATGATCTCACTGATAAGCGGATGAGGACATATAATGGGGGGTGGGAGGGGTTAGCATTAGGTTTAGGGTTAGGTTTAGTGTTAGGGATAAGGAGTGTGGTAAGAATGAAGGAAAGAAGGACTATAGAGGAAAAAGAGGGGTGGGAGGTGTGGGGGGGAAGGGAAAAAATAATGAATCAAACATCATTGCCCTATGTAAACGTATGATTACACAAATGACATGCCTTGACTCCATGTACAAATAGAGAAACAACATGTATCCCATTTGTATACAATAATAATAAAAAAAAATAAAAAAATAAAAAGTTGGAAAGTATGTTGTGGGAAAAATAAGCACAAATTTTTGAAAATAAGTCAGGGAAAGCACAGATGAGGAGTTATGGTAATCTTCTGTCAAAGCTTAAAATGAGAAGCTAAAAGGAGTAGCACCATTAATAACATTGCAAACAGTAAGCAGATAAGAAACATTATACTTCCATGCTGTGAAAAAAATCTGTCTTGAAATTAAACAACAACAAAAAAAGCAGCCAATGAAAAACATGAGTCTAATATTATCAGTAATTTTGAAGGTAGATGTGAAATCTATATCAGATACAATTAAAAACTTTGGGAAAGGAAACATGCCAGGACATTATTATTATGAACAGGAGTCTCTTAGACTTGGTTTACTCCCACATTTGGGAAGTAAGCATTCCCATAGAACATGGCTCCAGGTTTTAACAATTTGTTTGATGATAGACAGTAGCAGAATCATGAATGGAATCTACATTTTCCAGCTCTTGTTTTAATGGTCTGGCTGCAAATATATATATATACCTTTTCCTTAAGAAATATACTTTGACATTTAAGAGTTCTCTGTTTCATGTACCACCTTTCATTAAGAAGAGTTAAAATGGCACTTTCCATTGTACCACATCTAACAATCATCCCTTCTAAGCAATATATGCTTAATCTATGTTGCTTATTTCTCATTTGATTCAAAGACAATTATTCAATATTGAAATTTTAAAATAATTTTTGCTCTTAGTATCCGTGCAATGAATTGAAAGAGGACAAATTCGCATACTATTTTTCAAAGAAAAAGTCAGAATCGTATGTTTTAATATGTAAAATACAATAAAGCCATTCTCAGATTGTAATATCAGTATTGATTTATGCATTAGTTGTTGTAGATAATCAGTCAAATAGCTTAGAGACTCCCAAATCATTCTATAGGAGGCAAACTGTCGGTTTCTTCAGAATTCACTCATTCATGCTCAGCAGGAGACCATGCCCTAAATAGGGACAGAAAGCTTGACTTAATAAACGCAATATTTCATGTAAGTCAAAGATGGGATTATTTAATTTAATAGGAAACAAATATTACAAGAATACAGAAAAGTAGCACAGCTTTCACACTGACAGCATTACTACTCTTATTAGTAAACAAAATTCTGTTCCACAGCAAACACAGCCAACCTGAAACAGCAGTGGCATAATTTTGAAACAGATATGCCATGGAAGAAGTCACTCTCTGGGAATTTCTTACCCAGGTGAATTTCAGTAGTCCCTGAGGGTTCATATTTTTCTTTCTTGCCTGTAAATACAGTCACTATTAAGAATCATCATTCCAAATTTGGTTTGCTAACATTTTTGAGAAATCCACATAATAGCAAACAAGTATATAAACCCATGAAAGTTGTTGATGTATCTTAGGAAGAAAAGAATGAACTATACCAGGGTATTACTAAGATAGGTGTGAGTTAATTCAGTGACCCATGTCCTCTTAAAAGTGAATAATCTATTTATTATTAGTGATTTTCTGCTTTTAATATTCACATTTTTGTAAACTTGTAATAGAAATTGGAAAATGTGGATACCTAGGGACTGCCAGAAATAGAAACTGCTTTTTCACAATTATAATTTCAGGAAGATAGCCATCCTTGATCTTTGTTAGTAAATTAGCATGAAGATTCTACCAGGGGGAAGAGCCAAGTAACAAAGTAGTAATGCTGTTAGGCAGAGAAGAGAAATAATATTTAAGTAAGGTGCTTATAATATCCTCTCCAAAGAGTCTCCCTGGACCAGAATTAACTCAGGATAATTCATGTTATCTATATTTATCTTTTGGTCTGTGAAAGCTATAATTTTGTAAAATTTCTAAATGTGGTTTTTCCTTGTTTTTAATGGAAAAGGCAAGGTTTTGATATGAGTTTTAATCTTGATTTAGCCTCTAATCAGCTATGTGATATTGATTGACTGACATTGTGATATTTATTTTTCCCATTTGTAAACTGGGAGAGTAATATCTGGTTTGGGGGGCTTATTGTACAAATTATTTGAGATCACACAAAAATAACCAAATGCTTGGTTTGTGGAGAAGATACTCCACAAATGGTAGAGCCCTCTCTTTTCTGTTCAGGCTAGAGATCAAGATTTCTATAATTTTATGATTCCCCAAAACTTAAAGACTTCTACATATAATGGACACTCAATAATTTCAAATGACTACATTACTAAAATATCTCAGCAAAACTGTTAATATGTGAGTTTTAATCACTATCTCCAAGTACATTGAATTTCTACCCTACAATTACAACTGAAGATCCACAAAAAAGATTGATGCCAAAGTTAAGGAGTAGCAGATTTGTATGTCTTCTGTTAAAATAATTTTTAATGATTCTAAAAAAAAATCTTCAAGTTGGTTTTATAGATCAAGAGTTCTCCCTCTTGTCTTTATGTCTTAATGCCCAAACATACAAGTATGCAGTTGCACTAACAATGGAATTCAATATTGAGTTTTTGTCTGAAACACATAAAAAGCAAATCTTATAGAGAGCTTTATGATGCTAATAGTTTGTCTAATCACATCATTTGAAATATAACTCTTTCCTCTACTTCAAAATGAGTGTAAAAACATCAATATTCTTTCCCTGCACTATTTGTACATTGCCACCACATGATATACTCATAATATTCTAACTATAACTTCAAATCAAGAGAATATCCAAGTGCCACCTACATTGTCTTCCTCTGGACCTTCCATGAGACTACTGTTATAATATGAACTGCATTTACATGCATTGAAATACAGAAGAAAAAGTAGACACTATACATGCTAAATAGTTGTTTTCCCTAAACTTATGTCTCTCAGGTGACTCCCTTTCATTCTCCAAACATCCAAGAACATTTTTCTACATTAGGCATTACCTGCAGTCAGGCAATTATTTGCAAAAACTCAAATCAATAATAACTTTGCTTATTTGCGATACAGTCTCTATTTTTCCATGTCTGTTTTCAAACTGCAAGGTTGCCATGAAAGCTGAATCTTTGCAAGTTCATATACATTGCTCTTGCTTACAAACTCCAACTTGAAACTGAAGGTTTAAAACAGCAGAAGTCCTCTTTGTGATTTCTTAGTTGGCCACAGGTTATGGGTTCTCAGTGTTGGCTACATGTTTGGCATCACTTAGAGAGTTCCCAAAAATGCTAAGACCTTGGTTTCTGCCTTCAGAGACTGGAGTTTCCGTGTTATGGGATATAGTCTGGGTAGTCACTTAATGGACTATTCAATTTTGCAGAAAATTTCAAGAGCCTCTTTGTACTAGGCCTGTGATTCTCAAAATGAAATGTGCATATGAATTATCTCAGGTTCACATCAAAATACAGATTCAATTCAATAGGTCTTTGTAGAGTTCTGAAATTCCATACTTCTGACAAACTGCCTAGTGATGCTAATGCTGCTGATCTTCAGATCCAATTTTATGTAGCAAAGCTTTAGACCAAATAGTAATTCAGGCCATATGATATTAAATCCCCTTTATCAATAACCTGAGTCCCTACCTCTAATCACAGTAGAAACTTTTCAAATGGATCTAAAATGAGGTATGCAAATGATATATATTTACTTTTGCGTGAAGTTAAAGAAGATACTGAACTATAATTGGTAGCCACTAAATCTTGCACTGATGTAGCATCTGACCCTAAACATTAATTCTGTTCTTCTATACCTTACACAAATATTTATTTTGATATTAGGTAGATGTTTAACCTTAAAAATCTATTACATCAAAAATTTAGGCAGAACCTAATAAAATGCTACTAAGAGTAATCATAAATGTAAAGGTATGAATTAGATGGTAACATGTCAATCACAGTACTTTTTGAATTATTATTGTAGTAATATATGAATATATTACTTTATTCTTAAATTACAAGATTAGAGGAAGGTTTTTAAGTGACATCTGCCTATCATTCCAGGACAGCCTCTCTTAATTTAGTATTAATACATATCAAGTATTTAATATGCATTAAAATATGAAAGTATTTTTAGAATGAAAATTCACATTACTACCAAGTGAAGGTTTATGGTGGTAACTGGGGGATATTTTCTGCTAAAAGGCCAAAGAAGTTAGGTTAAGAACAATAAGGATAGAGCAATCATGCTTCATGTCAATAGTGATTTATTATGTGCTATGTACTTGTTTGAAACACCGTGTATAAACAATATATATTAATAAAAAGTGTTTATATATTTACATATAGATATTATATATAAAATAAAAATTTAGCAGGTATTTATTTAACTCTCCAAAGTACCCTATTAGGTGGGTAACGTTACTACTCCAGCTTCAGTTGAAACAAAACCTATGATACGGAGAGTTTAAGTAACTTATACAAGATCAAAGATTTAAAAAGCGTTGTAGCCAGTATTAAAATCCATATTTTCAGGATTTGTTGTTAATTTTTTACTAGGGAACTTAATTTTTTAGAGCATCTTTGGATTTGCAGCAAAATTGAGCAGAGAGTACGGAAGGGTCTCATGTGTCTCTTATTCTATATATGTATAGCTTTCTCCACTGTTGATATCCTATGCTAAGCAAAGATTTTCAAATCTTTGTTTTTACCCTTTTTATCATAATGCCTTTGAAGAAAGACAGCAAACCCTTTATATGAAAGAAGGTTGGAAGGTACTCTGATCACTCTTCCACTCTCTACTCTTTTCTCAGTAAAGCAGTTCTGTAATTTCTAGAATCCCAGCAATTTATCCCTTTAAGCACAAGTAATTCTTTTGAGATAATCAAATGGCTTACCTGCTTCTCACCTCCAGTTTTTCTAATTCTTTTGGGAACCTTTGATTGCAGGTAGACAAAAATCAGGGAGGTTTTTGGTCACAGGATTTCTAAAACAGTGGTAACAACAGTTCCCCAGGTAGTGGGAGAAGGAATGATGTTGGGGGGCCTATAACAAGAAAGCAAGGGAAATTCTCAGAAGTCCTACTCCATGAGGGAAATAGGAGAAGTCTCTGATAATTGGGAGATGTGGCTTTCTCTGAAGTTTCTTGTGCATGTAGAAATTTTCAGAAAAATAGAGAGCTTTAGCAGTCAAGATACAGATTGATTTATGTGGTCTGGATATGCTGCTTAAGAGAACAGAAAACAACTGAGACTTTAAATTAGTAGTTGCTGCCATAAAGAATCATAAGACATGTTTGGGGAACTCCACTGAGTGATATGGGTCCCATCCTGGTGTTTGGGTGCTGGGAATTATGGAGTCAAGTATTAGTGGTATTATCACTGAAATTGGGAATGGTCTGTTGCTGATGATGTATCAATATAGGTTCATGATTGGAGCAAATGTATTGCAATATTGTGAGATATCATAGTGGAGAGGGTTGTACACATGTAGAAATGAGACATTGGGGAACTTTTTGTGTTTTCTGCTCAGTTTTGATGTAAACCTAGGGCAACTCTAAAAAAATATAATCTAGCAAAAAATTTATAAGATATTGCTTTTCAGAAATAATTTGACATCCAAAATTTTAAAGATCTCAATAAACTTGGAGCCCATAATTTTGCTTCTACTAATGAATACTAAGTAATTTGTTAATGTAGCATAAACTTTTGAAGATTTTTAGTACAACTTTTAATGGTAAATTAAAAGCAACAAACAAAGTAAAACCTAATTGTCAATGAGCATTCCAGACTAAAGAAAGTACAAAATTGTTTAATCAAAGGCATGTTTAGAATATTAAGCAACTTAAAATGCTCAATTAAAAAAACTAGTTAAACAAAAAGAAAATATATTGAAGATGCAGATGACTTTAATAATAACTCTTAGAAACATAAATACCTAAGTACTTTTTGAAACCTATATGCAAGCTGTGCACAGTGGTGCACACCTGTAATCCCATCTATCAGGGAGGCTGAGCTAGGAAGACCACAAGTTCAAGGCCAGACTCAGCAACTTAGCAAAACCCTATCTCAAAAAACATTTTTAAAATGTTAGGGGGTGGCTATGAATATAGTTCAGGATAGAGGCTCAGGGGTTCAACACTGAGTTCAGTTAAAAAAAAAAAAAAGAAACAGTGGTATATGTACACACTGGAATATTATTCAGTCATGAAAGAGAATAAAATTATGACATTAATGGGCAAATAGATAGAGTTGGAGAATATCATTATAAGTGAAATATGCATCAGTTCCAATGTTTTGAAGTATGGAGAGGTGAAATAGGTAAAGTGAAATCGCAAGTATTTCAAATGTTTAATCAGATAACACACTAGCTCAACTGTATGTTCTACACACAATATTTCTTGTGGTTGAAATTTAAGAATAATACAAAACAATATTTTCACTTAATTAAGAATCAGGATGTGCTGTAGACTGCTGAAGTCCGGACAATAGCACCAGGCAGTGAAGAGGTTTTAACAAGCAGCATCTTCAAACAATCATGAACTGTGATCAAACTTAACTTCTTATATATCTGTTAAAAATGCATTTAAATAATTAATAGGTCAGAAAATCCACAGAGAAATATGTGCATGCTCACTTTTTGAAGGAAGCATCAGCAATATTTCTATGTATCGTCAAAAGTATTCACATCAAAAATTTTAAAAGTGAACAAGCACTCAACACATAGATAAATGTGGTGGGATTTCTTTCGTTGTTGTTGCAGTAGATATTATTCTATGTGGCACTCTTAGTGAGTCATTCTAAATAGCCTCAGATGCCATCTAGACAACTAACCTCCAAAATTCTGAACTGTCAATTCAATTCTCAGAAGTCCACATTAGCAAAACCAATATTCATGTTCAAATCTTTACTATCTCTCCTGTTTTCAATCCACGTATGACTGCACTAAAATTCTACCAACCAGAATTTCTCAATTTTTAAAAATTTTAGTCTAACATATTCTCAATTATTCTATTCCTAAATACACAAGGGGTAATGATTGATCTGACTGCCTCCCACACACCCCATATAAAAACTTACAAAGCTCTTGTGTTTCTATGTATTTTACATCTTGAAAATTCATCTAATTTCAAAATACATATTACTTTTTATTTTGTTGAATATTCTTTCTTTCTCCCATTTTGGTGAAAGTAAAAATTAAATTTTGCTTTTATGATTTAAAGTTTTATGTCTTTGATGACAGACAGTTTAAAATTCTGTACTTCTACACATCAAAAAAAACTTTGTGGTCTTTCTGTTTACAACATTCAGCATTTTTGGTAGTCCTCAATCAAGACAGACTGAATGAAATTTCCTTGTGGTATCCCAAAAGTTAAAGCTGAATCAATCAAGGGCCTCTAGGAACCAGATTTCATCCTGAGAAGGTACTGTAATCCACAGGATGCAGCCAAGGAGGGTTCCCTAAAGGAGCCATGGAGACTGCCAGTGAGAGTCCTCAGGAGAGTGCCATAGAAGAAACATAGAGGATAACTGTGAGATTCCTCAGGAGGGTTCCATAGAGAAAACATGGAGGATATCTGTGAGAATCCGGAGGGGAGTGCCCTAGTGGAACAATAGAAGATACCTGTGAGAATTCTCAGGAGAGTGCCCTAGAAAAATGGAGGATGCTGTTGAGAGACCTCAGGAGGGTGCCCTAGTGCATCAATGGAAGATACCTGTAAAAATCTTCAGGAGAATTCCCTAGAGTAACCATGGAGAATATCTGTAGGAATCCTCAGGGGAGTGGCCTAGAGGAACCATGGAGGACACCTGTGAGGGTCTTCAGGAAAGTGCCCCAGAGGAACCATTGATGATACGTGTGAGAGTCCTCAGGAGGGTGCCCTAGAGCAACCATAAAGGATAATTGTGAGAATCTTCAGGGGAGTGCTCTAGAGCAAACATGGAGGACACCTGTGAGAGTCCTCCAGGGAGTGCCTAAAGGAACCATGGAGGATAATTCTGAGAGTCCTCAGGAGGGTGCCCTAGAGGATCCATTCAGGATGCCTATGAGGTTCTTTAGGATGGTGCCCAGAGGAACCATTAAGGACACATGTGAGAATCTTTAGGAGGGTGCTGTAGTGGAACCATGGAGGATAACTGTGAGAGTCCACAGGAGGGTGCCCCAGAGAAAACATGGAGATTGACTGGGAAAATCTTCAGGGTGCTGACATAGAGGAAACAAGGAGGATGCCTGTGAGTGTCCTCAGGAGTGTGCCCTCAAGGAACAATGGAGGATACATTTGAGAGTCCTCAGTGGAGTGCCCAAGAGGAACAATGGTGACTGCCACTTAGAGTCTACAGGAGGGTTTCCTATAGCAACCATGGAGGATACATGATGGTGTCCTCAGGTAATTGCCCTAGAGGAACCTTGGAGTATACGTGTAAGAGTCCTCAGTGCAGTGCCCTACGGCAACCAAGGGGGATACCTGTATAAGTCCTCAGGAGGGTGCCGTGGAGGATCCATGGAAGATACTTGTGAGAGTCCTCAGGAGGGTGCCCTAGAGGAACCACGGAGGACACGTGTGAGTGTCCTCAGGGGAGTGGCCTAGAGGAAACATGCAGGACAATTGTGAGAGTCTTTAGGTGGGTGCCCAGAGGAACCATGAAAGAAACCTGTGAGAGTTTTCAGGACTGTGCCATAGAAGAACAATGGAAGATACCTGTAAGACACCTTCGGATGGTGCCCTGGAGGAACCATGGAGGAATCTGTGAGATTCTTCAGGAGGGTAAAATACAGGAACCATTGAGAATGCTTGTGAGAGTCCTCAGGAGGGTGCCCTAGAGTAAACGTGGAGGATATTCATGAAATTTCTCAGGAAAGTGCCCTAGAGGAACCATAGAAGGTACCTGAGAGTCCTCTGAGGAGTACCCTAAAGGAACCATGGAAACTGGCTGTGAGAGTCCTCAGGAGGGTTCCCTAGAGGAACCATGGAGGATACCTGTGAGACTCCTCAGAAGGGTACCCTAGAGTAACCATGTAGACTGCCTGTAAGCGTCTTCAGAAGGGTGCCCTAAAGGTTCCATGGAGGATACCCATGAAATTCTTCAGGAGGGTGCCCTAGAGGAACCATGATACTGCCTGCAAGAGTCCTCAGGAGGGTGCCCAAGCGATACCATGGAGGACACCTTTCAGAGTCCTCAGAAGGTTGTCTGGAGAGGCCATGGTGACTGTGTGTGGGAGTCTTCAGAAATGTTCCCTAGATGAACCATGGAGCCTGCTTGTGAGAGTCTTCATGGGGGTGCACTAGAGGAACCGTGGAGGATGCCTGTAAAAATCCTAAGGAGGGTACCTTCGAGGAAACTTGGAGGATGCCTGTGAGAGACTTCAGGAGAGTGCTCAAGAAGAACCATAGAGGATACGTGTGAGAGTCTTCAGGGGGTGCCTTAGAGAAACCACAGAGGATCCCTGTGAGAATTCTCAGGAGAGTGCCCTAGAGGAAAACTGAAGGATGCCTGTGAGAGTTGTCAGGCAGGTACACTAGAGGAACCATAATAGATTCCTGTGAGTATTCTTATGAGGGTGCCCTAGAGAAACAAACTATACAGTCTGTGAGAGACTTCAGGGGGGGTGCCCTAGAGGAACCATTGATAATACGAGTGAGAACCCTCAGGAGGGTACCCTAGGTGAACCACGGAGGATATATGTGAGAGTCTTCAGAGGAGTGCCATAGAGGAACCATTGACGATAGAATAGACTTTTGTTTTGTGTTTCTTGAAATTTTTAATATCTGTGTAAGAATTTTCACATAATTCACAGATAAATGGTCTTTCACCTGTATGGGATCGAAAGTGTTTGTTGAGTTCTCCTGAGGAAATAAAACTTTTCCCACAAATACCACATATGTATGGTTTTTCACCTGTATGTTTTTGAGAATGAGTGATAAGAGAACTAGAGACAGCAAATGCCTTTCCACAGGTGTCACACACATAAGGCTTTTCTCCAGTATGCCTATGGACATGATAGGTCAGTGTGCTGGCCTGGGCAAATCTCTGTCCACATCTATCACAAACATATGACTTCTCTCCACTGTGCTTCCTTGCATGAATCTTGAGATTGCTAGAAGTTGCAAATTGTAAATTGCATGCATCATATTTATAGGGATTTTCCTCACCATGATGCATGCGACTATGGAAGACTAGCTGGCATTTCTGAGCAAATCCTTTATCACATAATTCACATTTGTATGGCCTCTCACCTGTAAGAGTTCTTACGTGCGTTTTCAGTTGATTACACTGGGTAAATGCTTTTCCACACAAGTGGCAAACATAAGGTTTCACTCCTTTATGTATTCTCATGTGCCTTCTCAAGCTGCTGGCTTTAGAAAACACTTTCCCACATGTGTTACACATTGGCTTGGCCTTGGAATACCTCTGATCCAGTTCTTCCCCAGAGTTCTCCAGCTCATAAGGACTCTTGACACTGGCTATATTAGACAAAGAGTGTTCTTTCAGAGCACAATTTGGCTGTGATTTTCCACACTTCCATTTCACTCAGTTTGCACAATGGCAGGAAAGGTATTCTCCACAAACGACGTCAGCTCGAGTTCTGAATTGTCTCTTTGTGTAACTTGTTCGAATACAGGTGTGGACAGTTTATTTGCATCAAGAAATAATTCAACAGATGCATTCTCTAAAATGTCACTGGGATATTGCACTGTTTTATTCTGCCCTGTTTTCTGGGAGTTGAAAGCTTTTTTCTTCTTTTTAGTTTGAGAAGATTTCTTTGCTAAAGCTCCTCGTTTAGAATTTGCCTGAACTAAATCTGTAGATTCTTCTGATTTTTCCCAATTGTTATAATCTCGAAGAGTAAGAAGACAAGTTTATTGATTCAATTCAATGTTTCCAGTAATACTAGATATCTCCGTAGAAGAGGGATTAGAAATAAAAGCAAAATTTTCCATCTTTATTTTACATTTAGTTACTACCTCTTCCACTTTGAGATAGTCAGCAGCCTGATGACTATCTGTTTCTTTAACATTCCAACTGTCAAGATTTAAAGTTCCTGTGTATATAAACTCCAACAGTTTCTGAAATCCATCAGCCTTCACCTGACTCTGCTTCCCTTTGTTTGTTCAGTCTCTCTAAAAGGTGCTCACAGTGGTGTGAATACTGCATTTTGATATCAGAATGGAATTTTACCCTTGATACACCGCCACCCAGGGGGAACACTTTCTTCACTCTCTCTCCGCCATCTTGGGAGGACGTCACCACACCATGCTCCACCTCTCTTCTTCCTCTACGGTGGCATCACGTCCCGTTCTGTCCTCCCGTGGTAACTCCAGAGGCTCTAGGGCCTTGGAGGTCCGACACCGTCCGAGGCCGACAAGCTGGCCCACCGACCCCTGACTCCCCAGCATGCCAGGCGTCCCCGAAACAGCAGGCGTTGAGGATGCGAGACCTAAAGGTTGGTGCACAGCGCTGCGCCCGTCTTCCTCATGATGAGCTCTCTGCTTGACCGACAGTCACCCTGTATTCGCCGGCACTGAGTCTGGACCCGAGGCCTGGCAGCCCGCACTGCCGACCTCTCCAGGGGCCACGCTGGGTGCTGCATCACAGATCTTTTTCTATTTTGATGAAAGACCTTCTCTCTCTTTCTCTGTCTCTCTCTCCCCCTCTCTCTTTTCTTCCTCACTTTGGACTAGCTGCCCTATATGAGAGAAAATATTTAACCTTTGGCTTTTTGGATTTGACTTATTTCATTTAGTGAGAGAGTCTCCAGGTTCATCCATTTACCAACAGATGCATAATGCCATCCTTCATTATGGCTGAGTAATACCCCATTGTGTATATACTCCACATTTTCTTTTTCAATTCATCTGTTGAAGGACACCCAGGTTGGTTCTGTAGCTTGTCTCTTGTGAATTGAGGTGCTGTAAACATTGATGTGCCTGCATGACTGTAGAATACTCATTTAAAATCCTTTGGAAATATACTGAGGAGTGGTGTAGCTGGGTCACATGGTGGTTCCATTCCTAGTTTATTAGGAATCTCCATACTGCTTTCCAGAGTGGTTGTTCCAATTTTCAGTGCCATCAACAATGCAGGAATGTACAATTTCCCCACATTCTGGTCAATATTTGTTGCTATTTGTGTTCTTGATAACTGCCATTCTGACTGGAGTGAGATGCAATATCATCATAGTTTTAATTTTAATCTCCCTAATTTCTAGAGATTTTTACCATGTTTCCTTGTATTTCTTCAGCACTTGTACATTTTCTTTTCAGCAGTGTGTTTTGATTTCTTTTGCCCAGTTATTAATTGGGATATTTGTTTTCTGGTGTTAAGGTTTTTAAGTTCTTTGTTTATTCTGAATGCTATGGCTCTGAAGTGCAGAAGTCTGTGATCTTCTCCCATTTTTTAGGTCCTCTCTTCACACTCTTATTAAAACAATTTTTTATTCTAGTTAGTTATGCATGACAGTGGAATGCATTTATACATTTTCAAAAATCATACATAAATGGAGTATAATTTCTCATATTTCTGATTATACATATTGTAGGTCACATTGGTCATGCAGTCATATAGGTACATGAGGAAATAATGTCTGTTTCAGTCTACTATCATTACTTCCCCCATCCCCTCCCCTACTTTTACTCCTCCCTACATAGTATGAGGAAACTCTATTCTTCCCCATTCACCCTCCCCCTTATTGTGAATTAGCATTCACATATCAGAGAAAACACTCAGCCTTTGGTTATTTGGGATTGGCTTGTTTCACTTAGCATAATATTCTCTAACTCCATCCTTTTACCAGCAAAAGCCATTCTTTCTCAGAGCTGGAATCAATGAAATTGAAACCAAAGAAACAATTGAAAAAATTGACAAAATAAAAAGTCAGTTCTTTGGAAAAATGGACAAAATTGATAAACCCTTAGTCACACTAACAAAGAGAAGGAGAGAGAAAACTCAAATTACTAAAATTCAGGATGAAAAAGGAAATATCATGACAGACACTATAGAAATACAAAATATAATTAGAATCTATTTTGAAAATTTATACTTGAACAAAAGAGAAACAGGTTTCTAGAGACATATGATACACCCAAACTGAATCAGGAAGACATACACAATATAAACAGATGAATTTCAAGCAATGAAATAGAAGAAGTCATTAAGCGCCTACCAACAAAGAAAAGTCCGGGACCAAATGGATTTTCAGGCGAGTTCTACAAGACTTTCAAAGAAGAGCTCATTCCAATACTCTTCAAAGTGTTCCATAAATTAGAAGAGGAGGGAACGCTATCTCACTCATTCTAAGATGCAAATATCACCCTGATACCAAAACCAGACAGAGACATATTGAGGAAAGAAAATTTCAGACCAATATTCATAATGAACATACATGCAAAAATTCTTAAACAAAATTTTAGCAAATTGCATACAAAAATATATTAAAAATATAGTGCACCATGGACAAGTGGGTTTTATCCCAGGGAAGCAAGGTTGGTTCAACATCTGGAAATCAATAAATTTAATTCACCACATCAAAAGACTTACAGTCAAGAATCACATGATTATTTCAATAGATGCAGAAAAAGCATTTGATAAAATACAACATCCCTTCATGCTCAAAACAGTAGAAAAATTAGGGATAGTAGAAACATTGTTCAACATTTTAAAGGGTATCTATTCTAAACCCATGGCCAATATCATTCTAAATGGAGAAAATCTGAAAGCATTCCCCCTAAAAACTGGAAGAAGGCAGGGATGTCCTCTCTCACCAATTCTATTCAACATTGTCCTTGAAACTCTAGCCAGAGCAATTAGACAGACCAAGGAAATTAAAGGGATATGAATAGGAAAAGAAGAACACAAACTATCCCTATTTGCTGATGACATGATTCTATATTTAGAGGAGCTGAAGCATTCCACCCAAAAACTTCTAGAACTCAGAAATGAATTCAGTAAAGTGGCAGGATATAAAATCAATGCTCATAAATTTAATGCATTTTTATTCATAAGTGATGAATCCTCTGAAAGAGAAATTAGGAAAACTACCCCATTCACAATAGCCTCAAAAATATAAAATACTTGGGAATCAATCTATAAAAAGAGGTGAATGACCTCTACAATGAGAACTACAGAACACGAAAGAAAGAAATTAAAGAAAACTTTAGAAGATAGAAAGATATACCATGTTCTTGGATAGGCAGAATTAATGTGGTCAAAATGACCATAGTACCAAAAGTTATATATAAATTCAATGCAATTCCAATTAAAATCCCAATGATGTACCTCATAGAAATAGAGCAAGCAATCATGAAATTTATTTGGAAAAATAAGAGATCCAGAATAACCAAAGGAATCTTTAGCAGGAAGAGTGAAGCAGGGGGTATCACAATACCAGAACTCCAACTATACTATAGAGCAATAGTAACAAAAATGGCACCAAAATAGACAGGTAGAACAATGGTACAAAATAGAGGACACAGAGACAGTCCCAAATAAATACAATTTTCTTATACTAGACAAAGGTGCCAAAAACACAATGGAGAAAAGATAACCTGTTTAAAAAATGGTCCTGGAAAACTGGAAATCTATATGCAGCAGAATGAAACTAAATCCCTATCTCTCAACCTGCACAAAACTCAATTCAAAATGAATCAAGGTTCTTAAATCAGACCAGAGACCCTGCACCTTATAGAACAAAAAGAAGGTCCAAATCTTCATCACGTTGTCTTAGGATAAAACTTCATTAACTTTACTACCAAAGCACAAGAAATAAAAGGAGAAATCTTTAATTGGGATAGATTCAAACTAATAAACTTTTTCTCAGCAAAGAAAATGATCAGTAACGTGAAGACAGAGAGCCTACAGATTGGGAGAAAATCTTTGCCACACACTCCTCAGATAGAGCACTAATCTCCAGAATCTATAAAGAACTCAAAAAACTTTACACCAAGAATACAAATAGTCCAATCAAATGGGCTAAGGAAATGAACAGTCACTTCACAGAAGATTTACAAGCAATCAACAGATATATGAAAAAATGTTCAACATCTCTAGTAATAAGAGAAATGCAAATCAAAACTACCCTAAGATACCATCTCACCCAATTAGAATGGTGATTATCAAGAATACAAGCAAAAATAGGTGTTGGCGAGGATGTGGGGAGAAAGGTACACTCATACATTGCTGGTGGGGTTTCAAATTAGTGCAGCCACTCTGGAAAGCAGTGTGGAGATTCCTCAGAAAGCTTGGAATAGAACCACCATTTGACGCAGCTATCCCACTCCTTGGCCGATACCCAAAGGACTTAAAATCAGCATACTACAATGATGCAGCCACATCAATGTTCATAGCTGCTCAATTCACAATAGCCAGATTGTGGAAACACCCTATATGCCCTTCAATAGATGAATGGATAAAGAAACTGCAGTACATATACACAATGCAATTTTAGTCATAAAGAATAAAATTAGGTTTTCAAGATGGCAGACTAGAGGGCAGCTGTGTTTTACATTGCTCCAGGATGCAAGATTCAAAAGAGGAGATAGTTAGAGACTTGGGACCAACTCAAAGCCGCCAGGTGACTCTCTGCCATTGGGAAGGCGTCCCGGATGGGGCGGTAGCCCCAGAACGCAGGAAACTTTGTGAAGTAGAGTTACTCGGCGAGACGCCTATCCCCCTGCTGGAGCAGTAAACACTGACAACTGGGATCATCGTAGAGGAGGCGGCTCAGCACAGTGCTTGGACTTGGAGCAACCACTGGAGCTCCGGGCGACTGTCTGAGGAGGAGCTGCGTGGCGAGCTGTTTGGACTCAGAACGATTACTTCTGAACAACGGGGAGCTGCCTGGAGGAAGAGGAGAAGCTCGCCGGGTCGCTTGAACTAGGAGTGACTGCATCAGTGCCACAGGTGGTTGCCAGAGGTGGAGCTGCATGGTGAACTGTTTGAACTCAGAGTGAGCACTCCTGAACACCGGGAGGTTGCCCGGAGGAAGAGGAGGAGGGCGGCGGGTCACTTGACCCTGGAGTGACTGTATCAGAGCCACAGGCAGTTGCCAGAGGAGGAGCTGCATGGCGAGCTGTTTGAACTCAGAAAAACTGCTCCAGAACACCAGTGGCCCGCCTGGAGGAGGAACACGGTGGGTCGCTTCATCTAGGAGTGACTGCATCAGAGCCACAGCTGGTTGCCAGAGGAGGAGGCGAGTGGTGAGTTGATTGCACTCAAAGCGACCACTCCTGAACACCAGTGGCCTGCCTGGAGGAGGAGCGTGGAGGGTCACTTGGTCTTGGAGCCACTGCTCCTGAACAGCCGTGGGGCTACCCTGAGGAGGAGGAGGAGGAACATGGCGGGTCACTTGGACTCGGAGTGACTGCCTAGGGCTACGGGCGGTTGGCGGGAGAAGGAGACGCGAAGTGAGTTGCTTGGACTCCTAGTGACTGCGACGGAAACTTGGCCACTGTCTGAAAGAGGAGATGTGTGGTGGGTCTCTGGGTATCAGGGCTATTGTACGGGGCTCCAAGTGGCGGCCCAGAGGAGGGGCCGCATAGTCATGCGATTAGGTGCAGAGCAGGGTCCCAGGAACTAGGTGGTTTCTTGCCAGAAGAGCCGCACAGAGACATGCCTAGGGGCGGAGCGAAGTTTCCAGGACTGCGGGCAGATTCTCTGGGAGAGGCAGCCTAAGGAGACTCCCCTGCGAAGGGGAGGCTCCCAGGCCCAGGACATAGGTCCGGGCCCCTGGGAACATTGCAGAGGAAGACAGCCCAGCCCAGGTGGGAGTTGTAGATTGAGGGGAACCTCTAGAAGGGCAACTGACCAGCGAGGTGTCCCCAGTGAGTGAGTCTTCCCTGCTGGGGGAGGTTTTCCCACAGGGACGATAAAACCAGAGGCACAGGCACAAACAGGCCTTGACTCAGCCTGCAGCCTAGTTCCCCTTTGGATGACCATTGGTCAACAAGTGGAGGCACCTCTGTCCACTAGCAGGGAATATACGCCACCTGAGGGTCACCACCCCTAGAGAGGCAGCTTCTTCGTGGAGCTCTGCATTATCATCAACTTCCTCCAAGACTTCAGGCTACTGAAGGATAAGAAGGGATATACTAGCAATCTTCAGGGACATTATAAGTCGATAGAGGAAATCTGCAATATCTTAATGACCCACTGATTACTGAACAATATGAGAAAACAAGAGAAGAAAATGCCCCAAACAAATCTACATGTTACATCAATAAAATCCAATGACAGCATGGCAGACGAAATGACAAAAAGGGAGTTCAGAATGTACATAATTAAAATGATTAGGGAAACAAACAATGAGATGAAAGAGCAACTGCAGGCATTGAATGATCGCACCAATCGACAGTTAACAGAGCAAACTCAGGAAGCAAAAGATCACGTCAATAAAGAGTTAGAGATAATGATAAAAAACCAAACAGAAATCCTTGAAATGAAGGAAACAATAAACCAAATTAAGAACTCCATATAAAGCATAACCAATAGGATAGAACACCTGGAAGACAGAACTTCAGATATTGAAGACAAAATATTTAATCTCGAAAACAAAGTTGAACAAAGAGAGAAGATGGTAAGAAATTATGAACAGAATCTGCAAGAACTATGGGATATCATGAAAAGACCAAATTTGAGAATTATTGGGATTGAGGAAGGCTTAGAGAAACAAACCAAAGGAATGAACAATCTATTCAATGAAATAATATCAGAAAATTTCCCAAATCTGAAGAATGAAATGAAAATCAAGTTCAAGAGGCTTATAGGACTCCAAATACACAAAATTACAACAGGCCCACACCAAGGCACATTGTAATGAAAATACCTAACACACAATATAAAGACAGAATTTTAAAGGCTGTGAGAGAAAAGAAACAAATTACATTCAGGGGCAAACCAATACGGATATCAGCAGATTTTTCAATCCACACGCTAAAAGCTAGAAGGACCTGGAACAACATTTTTCAAACTCTGAAAGAAAATGGATGCCAACCAATAATCTTATACCCAGCAATACCTATCTTCAAAGTTGGCAATGAAATAAAATCATTCCATGATAAACAAAAGCGAAAAGAATTTACAAAAAGAAAGCCAACATTACAGAACATTCTCAGCAACATATTTCATGAGGAAGAGATAAAACACAAAGAAGCAAATCAGGAAAGGGAGGAATTATCCTAAAGGAACTGTCAAATAAAGGAGGAACCAAGATGTGTCAAAAATTTTAAATATGAACCAAATGACCGCGAATACAAATCATATCTCAATAATAACCCTGAATGTTAATGGCCTGAATTCATCAATCAAAAGACATAGACTGGCAGATTGGATTAAAAAGAAAGATCCAACAATATGTTGCCCGTGGTGCTGATGAGCAGCACTGGGGAATCTGCTTTAAAACAGTAATGACCAAATAAAGGAGAAATCAAGTCATGTCACAAAAAAAATGAGCCAAATGCCCAGGAATACAAATCATATCTGAATAATACCCTGAATGTTAATGGCCTCATCTCATAAATCAAAAGACATAGACTGGCAGATTGGATTTTAAAAAAATCCCAACAGTATGCTGCCTGCAAGAGACTCATCTCATAAAAAGAGATTCCCACAGACTAAAGGTGAAAGGATGGGGAAAAACATACCATGCACATGGACTCAGCAAAAAAGCTGGAGTATCCATCCTCATTTCAGATAATATGTACTTCAAGCCAATGTTAGTCAGAAGGGATAAAGAAGGACATTTCATACTGATTAAGGGAAGCATAAATCAGCAAGATATAACAATCATAAACATCTATGCCCCAAACAGTGGCTCATCCATTAATGTTAAACAAATCCTTCTCAATTTTAGAAACCAAATAGAGCATAACACAATAATACTAGGTGATTTTAACACGCCTCTCTCACCACTGGACAGATCTTCCAAACAAAAATTGAACAAAGAAATGCCAGATCTCAATAAAACAATCAATAATTTAGATTTAACAGACATTTATAGAATATACCATCCAACCAAGAGCGAATACACTTTCTTCTCAGCAGCACATGGATCCTTCTCTAAAATAGACCATATATTGTGCCACAAAGCTAATGTCAGCAAATACAAGAAGACAGAAACACTACCTTGTGTTCTATCAGATCATAATGGATTGAAGTTAGAAATAAATGAGAGAGTAAAAAACAGAAACTACTCTAACACCTGGAGATTCAACAATATGCTATTATATGATGAATGAATAACAGAAGATACTGGGAAGGAAATTAAAAAATTTTTAGAGGTAAACGAGAACAAAGAGACATCATATCAAAATCTCTGGGACACCATGAAAGTAGTACTTAGAGGAAGGTTTATTTCATGGAGCGCATTTAATAAAAGAATAAAACTCAAAAAATAAATGACCTAACACTACAGCTCAAAGCCCTAGAAAAAGAAGAGCAAACCAAGAGAAAACCCAAAACACTAAAACTTGGAATGAACATGGAAATATCACAACAGACACGACTGAAATACAAAACATAATTAGAAGCTATTTTGAAAACCTATACTCCAAAAAAATAGAAAATTTCGAAGACATCAACAGGTTTCTACAGACATATGAATTGCCTAAACTGAACAAGGAGGACATACACAATTTAAATAGACCAATATCAAGTAATGAAATAGAAGAAGTCATCAAAAGACTACCAACAAAGAAATGTTCAGGACCAGATGGGTTCTCAGACGAGTTCTACAAAACCTTTAAAGAAGAGTTCATTCCAATACTTCTCAAAGTATTCCATAAAATAGAAGAGGACGGAACCCTCCCAAACTCATTCTATGAAGCCAATATTACCCTGATACCTAAACCAGACAGAGACACATCGAGGAAAGAAAATTTCAGACCAATATCCTTAATGAACATCAACGCAAAGATTCTCAACAAAATTTTAGCAAATCGCATACAAAAACATATTAAAAAGATAGTGCACCATGATCAAGTGGGTTTCTTCTCAGGGATGCAAGGTTGGTTCAACATCAGGAAATCAATAAATGTCATTCACCATATCAATAGACTTAAAGTCAAGAATCACATGATTATTTCAATAGATGCAGAAAAAGCATTTGATAAAATACAGCACCCCTTCATGTTAAAAACACTAGCAAAAATATGGATAGTGGGAACATTCCTTAAAATTGTAAAGGCCATCTATGCTAAGCCCATGACAAATATAGAAAGCATAACAAATAGAATAGAACACCTGGAAGACAGAACCTCAGACATTGAAGACAAATTATTTAATCTTGAAAACAAAGTTGGCCAAACAGAGAAGATGGTAAGAAATCATGAACAGAAACTACAAGAATTATGGGATATCATGAAAAGGCCAAACTTAAGAATTATTGGGATTGAGGAAGGCTTAGAGAAACAAACCAAAGGAATGAACAATCTATTCAATGAAATAATATCAGAAAATTTCCCAAATCTGAAGAATGAAATGGAAAACCAAGTACAAGAGGTTTATAGAACTCCACACACACAAAATTACAACAGACCCATAGCAAGTCACATTATTTAGAAAATACCTAACATACAAAATAAAGACAGAATTTTAAAGGCCGCGAGAGAAAAGAATCAAATTACATTCAGAGGGAAACCAAGAAGAATATCAGCAGATTTTTCAATCCAGACACTAAATGCTATAAGGGCCTGGAACAACATTTACCAAGACCTGAAAGAAAACGGATGCCAACCAAGAATCTTATACCCACCAAAACTTACCTTCAAATTTGACGATGAAATAAGATCCTTCCATGACAAACAAAAGCTAAAGGAATTTACAAAAAGAAAGGAGCATTACAGAACATTCTCAGCAAAATATTCCATGAGGAAGAGATGAAAAACAACGATGCAAATCAGCAACAGGAGGCGCTAGTCTAAAGAATAGCCAAATAAAGGAGAAACCAAATCATGTCAAAAACAAATATGAGTCAAATGACTGGGAATACAAGTAATATCACAATAATTACCCTGAATGTTAATGGCCTGAACTCATCAATCAAAAGACAAAGAGTGGCAGATTGGATTTAAAAGAAAAATCCAAAAATATGCTGCCTGCAAGAGACTAATCTCATAGAAAGAGACACCCATAGACTAAAGGTGAAAGGATGGGAAAAACATACCATGCACATGGACACAGCAAAAAAGCTGGAGTATCCATCCTCATTTCAGATAATGTGGACTTCAAACCAAAACTAGTCAGAAGGGATAAAGTAGGACATTACATGCTGCTTAAGGGAAGCATAAATCAGCAAGACATAACAATCATAAATATCTATGCACCAAACATTGGCTGATCCACATACATCAAACAAATCCTTCTCAATTCCAGAAATCAAATAGACCACAACACAATAATACTAGGCGATTTTAACACACCTCTCTCACCACTGGATAGATCGTCCAAACAAAAATTGAATAAGGAAACTATAGATCTCAACAAAACAATCAACAATTTAGACTTAATGGACATATATTGAATACACCATCCAACAAAGAACGAATACACTTTCATCTCAGCAGCACATGGATCCTTCTCTAAAATAGACCATATTTTATGCCACAAAGCTACTGTTAGCAAATACAAGAAGATAGAGATACTACCTTGTACTCTATCAGATCATAATGGATAGAAATTAGAAATAAATGACAGAATGAAAAACAGAAACTTCTCCAATACCTGGAGATTAAATAACACACCTATTATATGATGAATGGATAACAGAAGATATCAGGAGGGAAATAAAAAAATTCTTAGAAGTAAACGAGAACAAAGACACATCATATCAAAATCTCTGGGACACTATGAAAGCAGTACTTAGAGGAGGATTTATTTCATGGGATGCATTCAAAAAAAGAGGTAGAAATCAACAAATAAATGACTTAGCGCTACAGCTCAAAGTGCTAGAAAAAGAAGAGCAGACCAATACCAAAAGTAGTAGAAGACAGGAAATAGTTAAAATCAGAGCCGAAATCAACGAAATTGAAACAAAAGAAACAATTGGAAAAATTAACAAAATAAATAGTTGGTTCATTGAAAAAAAAATAAAATTGATAAACCTTAGCCACACTAACAAAGAGAAAGAGGGAGAAAACTCAAATTACTAAAATTCGGAATGAACAAGGAAACATCACAACAGACACGACTGAAAAACAAAACAAAATAAGGAGCTATTTTGAAAATCTATACTCCAACAAAACAGAAAACTTCGAACACATCAACAAATTTCTAGAGACATATGAAATCATATCCTTATCTGAATGAGGAGAACATACACAACCTAAATAAACCAATTTCAAGCAATGAATTAGAAGAGGTCATCAAAAGCCTACCAACAAAGAAAAGTCCGGCACCAGATGGGTTCTCAGCCAAGTTCTACAAAACCTTTAAACAAGAGCTCATTCCAATACTGCTCAAAGTATTCCATGAAATAGAAGAGGAGGAAACCCTCCCAATCTCGTTCTCTGAAGCCAATATCACCCTGATACCTAAACCAGACAGAGACACATCGAGGAAAGAAAATTTCAGACCAATATCCTTAATGAACATCAACGCAAAAATTCTCAACAAAATTTTAGCAAATCGCATACAAAAACATATTAAAAAATAGTGCACCACAATAAAGTGGGTTTTATCCCAGGGATGCAAGGTTTGTTCAACATTGGGAAATCAATAAATTTCATTCACCATATCAACAAACTTAAAGATAAGAATCACATGATTATTTCAATAGATGCAGAAAAGCATTCGAAAAAATACAGCATCCCTTCATGCTCAAAACACTAGAAAAAATTGGGGTAGTGGGAACTTTCCTTAACATTATAAAGGCCATCTACGCTAAGCCCATGGCCAATATCATTCCAAATGGTGAAAAACTGAAAGCGTTCCCCCTAAAATTGGAACAAGGCAGAGATGCCCTCGTTCACAACTCCTATTCAACATTGTCCTTGAGAAACAAGCCAGAGCAATTAGACAAACCAAAGAAATTAAAGGGATACGAATAGGCAAAGAAGAACTCAAACTATCCCTGTTCGCTGATGACATGATTATATATTTAGAGGAACCTGGAAATTCCATCAGAAAACTTTTAGAACTCATAAGTGAATTCAGTAAAGTAGCAGGTTACAAGATCAATGCTCATAAATCCAATGCATTTTTATACAAAAGTGATGAATCTTCAGAAAGTGAAATTAGGAAAACTACCCCATTCACAATAGCATCGAAAAAAATAAAAACTTGGGAATGAATCTCACAAAAGAGGTGAAAGACCTCTACAATGAGAACTACAGAACACTAAAGAAAGAAATTAAAGAAAACCTTAGAAGATGGAAAGATCTCCCATGTTCCTGGATAGGCAGAATTAATATTGTCAAAATGGCTATACTACCTAAAGTGCTATACAGATTCAATGCAATTCCAATTAAAATCCCAATGATGTACGTTTCAGAAATAGAGCAAACAATTATGAAATTCATCTGGAAGAATAAAAAACCTAGAATAGGTAAAGCAATCCTCAGTAGCAAAAGCGAAGCAGGGAGTTTTGCAATACCAGATCTTCAACTCTACTACAAAGCAATAGTAACAAAAATGGCATGGTATTGGTACCAAAATAGACAGGTAGATCAATGGTACAGAATAGAGGACATGGACACAAACCCAAATAAATACAATTTTCTCATACTAGACAAACGTTCCAAAAATATGCAATGGAGAAAATATAGCCTCTTTAAGAAATGGTGCTGGAAAAACTGGAAAACCGTATGCAATAGAATGAAATTAAACCCCTATCTCTCACCCTACACAAAACTCAAATCAAAGTGGATCAAGGACCTCCGAATCAGACCAGAGACCCTGCTTCTTATAGAAGAAAAAGTATGTCCAAATCTTCAACTTGTTGGCTTAGGATCAGACTTCCTTAACAGGACTCCCATAGTACAAAAAATAAAAGCAAGAATCAACAACTGGGATAGATTCAAACTGAAAAGCATTCTCTCAGCAAAGGAAACTATAAGCAATGTGAAGAGAGAGCATACAGAGTGGGAGAATATCTTTGCCAACCATACTTCAGATAGAGCACTAATTTCCAGAATCTATAAAGAACTCAAAAAACTCTACAACAATAATACATATAATCCAATCAACAAATGGGCTAAGAAAATGAGCAGACTCTTCACAGAAGAAGATGTACAAGTATTCAACAAATATATGAAAAGATGTTCAACATCCCTACAAATAAGGGATATGCAAATCAAAACTACCCTAAGATTTCATCACACCCCAATTAGAATGGCGATTATCAAGAACACAAGCAACAATAGGTGTTGGCGAGGATGTGGTGAAAAAGGAACACTCATACAGTGGTGGTGGGGTTGCAAATTAGTGCATCCACTCTGGAAAGCAGTGTGGAGATTCCTCAGAAAGCTTGGAATGGAAACACCATTTGACCCAGCTATCCCACTCCTTGGCCTATACCCAAAGGACTTCAAATCAGCATACTACAGAGATACAGCCACATCAATGTTCATTGCTGCTCAATTCACCATAGCCAGAATGTGGAACCAACCTAGATGCCCTTCAGTTGATGAATGGATAAAGAAACTGTGGCATATATATACAATGGAATATTACTCCGCAATGAAGAATGATAAAATTATGGCATTTGCAGGCAAATGGATGAAATTGGAGAATATCATGCTAAGTGAGATAAGCCAATCTCAAAAAACTAATGGACGAGTGATCTCGGTGATAAGCGGATGAGGACATATAATGGGGGGTGGGAGGGGTTAGCATTAGGTTTAGGTTTAGGTTTAGGGTTAGGGATAAGGAGAGCGGTAAGAATGAAGGAAAGAAGGACTGTATAGAGGGAAAAGAGTGGTGGGAGTGTTGTGGGGGAGGGATAAAATAATCAAACATCATTGCCCTATGTAAACATATGATTACACAAATGGTATGCCTTGACTCTATGTACAAATAGAGAAACAACATGTATCCCATTTGTATACAATAATAAAAAAAAGTCTTCTGGTGGAGATTTTCTGGGTCTTTTAAATACATGATCCAGTCTTCAGCAAATAGATTGAACTATTCTTTTCCTCTTTGTATCCCTGTAATTCCCTTCTCTTGCTGATATTTGGCCAGCGTCTCAAGGACGACATTGGGTGGCAGTTGTGGAAGTGGACTTTGGGAAGATGAGGCTTCATATTGCACCTTTTTTCAGAGGAAATCCTTTGAGTTTTTCTGCATTCATTATAATGTTGCCTGTGATTCTCACCAGTGTCCCTCACAATGTCAAGGTGAGTTCTTTGTATTGTTTTTTCTCTGGTGGTTTACACATGTGTGGGTGATGTACTGTGTCCTGAGCTTTTTCTCCATCTATTAAGATAATCATGTGATTCTTGAAGTCTAAGTTTGTGATGAATTATATTTGTAAATTTGTTTAGGTTGGATCGACCTTGCATCTGTGGGATGAAGCCCAATTGTTTATAGTGCACTGTCTGTTTAATGTGTTTTTGTATGTGATTTGCCAATATTTTATTAAGAGTATATGTGGTTTTCCTGATTGTGTGGGATCCAGGATCCATCTGGGAACTGCAGTGTAGCTGAGTCAATGGAAATTGGAACCCAGATCTGTGTTTGCAGCAAGGTCTGTGTGAACTTCTCTGAATCTAGCAATCCAGTGGGAAGTCAGACTCTGGGAGCATTTCACCCGGGGAGCACAGGTTGGAGAGGATGGAGAATGCTGAGCTCACCAGAGCTCTTCCAGTCCTGAAATACTCTGGGAAACACAGGGTATCCAATCCCCTCCCCACTACAACATCCTCTGATCCCTGGGTCCCACCAGGTCTGGCATTGCTCAGTACCCCGCAGGGACCTGCAGTTCTCCAAACCCCGTCCTCAACCTCTCCCTAGACCCCAACCCAGCCCATCACTCGCTGCTATACGACTGACCTGCCTGAAACATAAAAGTGCTCTGTGTCAGGCCCACAGGTCATGGAACACAGCCTTAAGACCTCATGGGAGAAAGGTGCCTGAGAAGAAATTCAAGAAGTTGGGGGTTGAAGAGATTTTAGAGATTAAATATGACACTAGGATTGTGGGGTATGCAGTGACATTTGGGGATAAGATCAGGATTCTAATTCACAAGAGGGGAATGCAAACAAGACTCCTGACTGCAGTCTTCCAACATGGACCAGGATTGCTGGACCCAGCCCCAAGCCTAAGTCTCCCCCTAGAAACTCTCAGCATCCTGAGGGCAGACCAATCATCAAACTGCAAACAAACCATCTATCAGCTGAGCATGGAGCTTGGACTGTATTGATTTTCATCAAGATTCTTTCCCCCACTATTTCTCAATCTCTACCATTTTTGAAACCAAGTATTTTTCATGCATCAGTTCATTGAGGATTGGGATGCCTGAATAGTTATATTACAGCTTTCTTGTATATTATTTTATTTTTCTTCTCTTTTCCTTTTTCTTTTTATTTGCTTTTATTTTCTTACTTTGTATGTATTTTCCTCTCATTACCTCTTTCCCTGGATTCTCTTTCTCTCTTCTCTCCTGCTAACAGCCAACCTATATTAATTCCTCTTTCATTCTTCCTCTAATAATTTTTTACTTTTATCTTCTCTTTCCTCATAAACATCACATCCAGTCCACTTCTGCTCTTTCTTTGTGTCATTTGTAATTGTAAACCCCTTTTGCAAACTTACTGTTTATATTGAAGACAATAGTTGAATACATGATTTCTGTGTATTGCAACAAAGCTGTAGACATCTTAATGGGAGTTATTTGGTTTAAGGCTGTATATTGCTTGCATTGGGAGTTGTTAATCTTGGTCTTCCCCTTAAAAGTGAGGTACTAGAAACCTTCAGGGACACCATAAATCTCAGATCCACACAGCTAGATGGGAAGACACACAAACAACATGGAAAAAAAAAAGACCAAAAGAATAAAGTCCTCCAAATAAACCAAGATGTTCCAGTTATAGAATCCACTGACAACACAGTAAAAGAAATGGCAGAGAAGGAGTTCAGAATTTACTTAGTAAAACTGCTCCATCACTTGAGGATTGAAATCAGAGATAAGTTTCAGAAGAGTAAGATGACTTAAATAAAGAGATGAAGATCCTAAAAAGAAATCTAGAAGTTTTTGAAATGAATGAATCAATAAACCAAATAAAAATTCAATGGAAAGTAGCACCAACAGAGGAGACCACTGGGAAGACAGAACCTCAGGTAATGTATATCTTGAAAATAAAGTTGACCACACAGAGAAGATGATAAATTGTGTGATGTTCCCTCATCCAGACACAATACTTGGAAAGCAGCTGCTGGAGCCAAGGGAGTGGAGATACTGTGACTACCTCTGTTCTCATAAGAAGGACCTCCCAAGGCAATGGCCCCATGGCAGGGTTCAAACTGCTGCTCCAAAAGCAACTGAAAGGAAAACAAATGCAGAAAGAAATGTCTGAACTCATCCAAGAGAGGAGAAAGATTGAAGAAACATGCAAAGAACTTGGCTAATGTCTCTCAGAACTCCTTGGCTGCACAGGAAGAAGGCTACCTTAGTGAAGTGTGGGCCCAGGTGAAGAAGAGCCTGGCAGATGAAGCAGAAATTCATCTCAAGTTCCCCACCAAGCTTCAGAGTTAGTAGAGAAGCCCCTTATGAACTTTCATGAGAACTTCAAGTGTGACCACCATATTGCTGATCTTTGCCAACAACTTGCCAGTCACTATGCTTTAGTGGAGAAGGCTCAGAGGGTTCTAACAGAGTGTCAGAGAGACCTGGAGATAAAAATCCAGCAGCTGGAGATAAAACTAAGTAATAAGATGGAGGAGCACATCAAGAAGGCATGGAGTAACTCCACACAGACTGGCTATGACCTCATGTGCTGTGTGGAACTCTACAGCCAGGCTCAGTCCAAGTGGTGTGAAGAGATGGTGACCACCATTTTGAACTGGGATAACTGGAAGTGGAGAGGGTGGAGATGATCTGGCAACATCTGTGGCAATACACACAGCTGCAGCACGGGACGGACATGTTCAACCAAAGCACAGTTTAGCCTGTGAATCAACTTCTTCAAAAAGTGGACCCAGCCAAAGACAGAGAGCTGTGGGTCAGAGAACACAAAACAGGCAACATTTTCCCTGTGGACATAGAGATCTAGACATGCCTGTGTGGCCCCAGGGGATTCCTGCCCAGGAGAAGGGCCGTGTGTCCCACTGAGGGAGAAGGTGTTCACTGCTGTGTGAAGCTACCCTCCCACCCACTCTCCCATCCACTGAGGAGAGAGGAGAGAGCTGGGAATTCCAGAAGGGTGATCTGGATGGCCAGCTGGGGATACCAAATATTTCTAAACCAAGAAGTTAGACTTGCAACCTTGCCCTTGTCTCCAATCCTGAAGTCCCCCAAAATCCACGCCAAGTTTGTTGCTCTGAGGACAATCTAAGGCTGGAACTTTGTGGTCCATGGTGAATTCCATAAGGGTGGCCATCACACACTTGTGCCCAAGGCCCATCCTCCAGGTGGTCCCTTTATCTATGGAGCTTTAGAAGTTCAGGGGAAGGCTGTGTCTGCCTCCAAGCCAATATCAGGGTCAGAATCATGGATAGAAGTCTCCATCAGCTCAACCTGCACCTAGAATTCTTTAGCCCTCTCTATATTTTTCTCATTGCATTCTGAGAGCCCCAATATGGCTTTCCTTGGCCACTTTTCATCCACATGTGTCTTCAGAAGTCCTGTTTTCTGTCTTCTCAGACCAACCTTGCCTAGAGGTCAGGATGGAACTACCTCATTCAGTAAATTAGTCCCAAGTAGTAACACTGAATAATGGTTCCTTTCAGAACCCGCATCATCTCTTAAGTCTCTGGAAATCCCAATCCACTCATTCCTCAGCTGCTCTCTCAAGGCAGTCCCCACACCCACCCTGCCACCCCTGCCAAGTCTCACTAGAGGGACTTTCCAAAGTTCTCAGTCAGCAAGACCTCCTTCAGCTGTGTGCATGTCCAAAGGCTTTGAGGGATGGAGATAAACCAGCTGACCTCAGAAACCAGATGGGTTCTGTGTACCATAGTGTCCTGTCCAACACTAGGCTACCCTGTCGACCACTCTTCTGAGCTGTCCACCATGGGCTTAATGGGGCTGGGTCAGTCCCACATGGGATACAGTTTAGGGCAAGTTCCTTAATCATCTCCCATGTGGCTCCATCAGCTCATGCAACATGGTGTTTGGACTGCTGTCCCTTGTGTGGGCATTGCAAACTCTCATGTTCATAGGAGTTCATGGCTATCCAGGCATGTCCTGCCACCTGGACCTCCAGCCCCTCTGGACTTTCCAGAGTGTTGTGCCAAACCCTCACTTGGTGCCAGCAACTCCTGTCCCTCTGTCCATCTTCCCTGGAGAAGCCTGGGTCAAGTGTGACACAGGAAGCTTTTCAACACTACCACTGATTCAGTCCATCACTTCCTTTCTCTAATACAACAAATGTGATCTCCACCATATTAATCTAGATATTAGCCTGAGGGGACTAGGAAAAAAAATACTGACATAGTGAGCAAGGAACAGACTCCAGCTGGAATCCCATGCTCTGAGGGTCCATCTTTCTTCATCTTTCCCATCAATGGCTTTGGACTTGACCCTACCATCTCCCATGGGGGCAGAATTCAATGAACACAATTTGCTGATCTTTCCCTCAGCTTTACATGCTAACAATGGATGACATTAATCTTGAATCTTTCACCATCTCTTCAATTAAATCAGAATTGCTTTCTCATAGTTTATGTTTGAAAGCTGTCCAATATACTAAAGAAACCCAAATTTTGTCACTTTTCTTACTGAAACATGGTAAGCACAAGAGCAAGTATGAAGGGGTGTTCACAAATGTAAAGGCAGGATCTGGTGGGATCTATTCATGACTGGATGGAGAACCACTCCTTTTGGATCTGGGTTTGAACTATGGCACCAGCTACCAATTTCAGGATTTTTCTTGGCTTCTTTCTCTAAAAATGGGTGCTAGTGGTAATTTACTTGTGGCTTAGTAAACTACTCTATAGATGATTTAAAAAAGGATATTTGCTTTAAGTTCATCAAGGATAATGGACTGAAATTTTGTTTCCTTGATGTGTCTTCATTTGGATTTGGTGTGGTAATACTGAGCTTACAGGTCAAGTTTGGTAGTGTATCTTCTTTTTCTGTTTCATGGGATTTACTGAGAAGGATTGGTACTAGTTCTTTGAAGGTGTGTTAGAACTTGGCTCAGAATCCATACAGTGCTGGACTTTCTTTGCTGGAAGGTTTTTGATAGCTGCTTCAATTTCATTACTTGGTGTTGATCTGTTTAAGTGCTTTGTGTCCTTATGCTTCAGTTTAGAGAGGTCATATGTATCTAGGAATTTGTTAATATCTTCCATATTTTCTGGTTTTTGAAGTATACATTTTCAAAATATTTTCTGATGATCCTCTGGATTTCAGTAGTGTCTGTGGAGATGTTTGTTTTTCATGTTGGATTTTGTTAATCTGACATTTTCTTTTTCCTTTGTTTAATTTGGCAAAGAATTTATCAGTCAAGTTTATCCTTTCAAAACCCTACTCGTTTTAAAATTTGTCTTTTTTTATTCTCACTGATATAGTCTCTGATTTTAATTACTTTTTGTCTTCTACTGAGTTTGGTGTCAGTTTGTTCTTTTTGTAGTCTTGAGATATAATGTCAATTTATTTGGTATTTTTCTTTTTTTTTGATATTTATCTCAGTGCTATAAACATTCCTCTTAGAACTGCCTTAGGAAATATAGTCCTGATTTTTCAATCTACTGGTATCATGACGTGGCTCTTGCAAGAATTTACATACATCACGAACTCTGGCAAATATTGCAAGTTCATAAGCAAAATCCTGACAAATATTACAGCGTTTTGTTGTCCTAGTGTACACGGGAATGATATTCATGGTTATTTTTCAGTTTGTTTTTAAGCTTCCAAGTGTCATGAATGATAACTCAAGGTTTCCCCTTTCACACAGGGAATGTAACCCAGGTGAGTCTTCCATTGGTGGCACAAGGGTTCCATTCTGTAAGGTGTGCAGGGTGCCTCTCTAGGTGATGAGTCACACAGGACACAGAATGAAGCCCAGTGTCCAGGAGCCTGCCTCCCAGGCCAGCCCAGGCTGCTCTCTCTTCTGAAGAAAGGATGCTGCTCTCCCCACTCATCTCAGCCCTGTGGCCTCATTTATTTACATTCCATTGCAACAGGGACTAGAACAGTTCTGCAGGAGGTAGCCAAGCCTAGTTGATATGAGGACCATTCTGGTTGTGTATGAATTATCCAAAGTCCTTCCTACATAGCACAGGATGTTTGGATTTTTAAACACTTTTATTATTGCATTTTAGTCCCACTACCAAGGGTCTCATCTGCCTGAGCACACTCGCATGCAGTGTCCTGTGCTCCCTGCAGGCCCACTGCTCCTCTCTCCATGCTCTCCTGCCTCCCCTGTTCCCTCCACTCCTCTGCTCCTCTTCCTTCTGTCTATTTGTTTAATTGGTGCTGCGTAGATACACACAAATGTGAAATCCACTCTGGTGCATTCACTGAGGCACATGGTTTAAGTACCTCAAGTTCATTCCACAGTTCCTCCTTGTCCCCTCTCTCTCATCTACCCACTCCTTCCTTTACTCCACTGACTTATTTTCTATTTTTGTGAGATCTGCCCACTCTTTTCCCCTTAGTTTTCTCCAGATTCCACCTATGAAAGGCAATATTCAACCCCCACTTTCTAGGTCTGGTTATTTCTGATGACCTGATGTTCTCTAGTTCCATTCATCTCCCAGATAATGAGATACTTTCACTTCTTCATGACTGAGTAGAACTCCGCTGTGTTTGTACACTACATTTTCTTGATCTATTTATCTGCTGGTGGTCACTTGAGCTGGTTCTGTAACATGGTCAATGTGAATTGTGCTGCTATAAATTTTGGTTCACTCATACAACTATCTTATGCTAATTTTAATTTTGTATAAATTCCAGGTAGTGGAGTAGTTGAATCATATTGTAACTTCATTTTTAGATTGATTAGGAATGACAATACAGATTACTATGGTTGTACTAATTTTTAGTCCCATTAAAAATGTATGAATTTACATGTTTTGGTCACATTTTTGAGAGGATCTACTTTAATTTGTATTCTGGAAGAATGCCATTCTAAATTGAGTTAGAGGCAATTTCCCTGTAATTTTGATTTGAAAATCCATGATGGCAGGTTTGGTATTTTGAGAGGGAGAACGTGGGTGCATTTATCATTTGGTTCCAACTTGTTGTTTAATATATGAGTAATAAATGAACCACCAATATCAATGTCCTTGATCTGCCAATGTGCACAGGTGGAGAAAAGTGACTCCTGTCCTGCCCAGGTGCTGGTTGGGGCTTGCTCTGAGAGCATAGTCCCCAGTGTTTGTCATCACATGCCACATCCCTGCACCTGGAGAAGGTCTTGAATGTGAGGGAGGTGACCCTCTGTGTCACAGAAGCTGGACCCATTCTGGTTTAGCTATGGGCCTCTGGGAAGGGTAAGGGAAGACGGAGACATGGGAACTCAGACACAGAAACGTGGCTGGTTGTTCACTTTCTCTCTGCACAAACTTCTATTAAAATAATTAATCCCCAATTAAGCCTCAGACAACTTCTGAGCCCAACAAATGCAGTAATTGTGGAGGGAGAGGGAAGTCGTCCTTCAGGTTCTGAGGTTCTGCAGTGCTTTGCTTCTCCCTGACAGGTGTCAACTGTGACAACTGGAGTCCTAGTGGTGGTTCATGGGAGGCAAGGGCTCCACAAACACAGAGGGTACAAATAGGACCTGGGAAGCTGCCCCTTGTCAGGAGGACCAGCACAGAGCCTGTCTGCAGCCACCCAGGTGAGTGGACCTGAGGATTCTGGCTTCTTCACATGCATGTATGACATATCCTCAGCAGCACACATCTTGCTCTCTGTTCCTGACCAAGAGGGTGTTGGGAGGACCCTGAGCCTTTAGACCTCCTGGTGTTCAGGCAAGTACATGATGGCAGAAGGCCATAGGGTCTGTTTAACACAGATATTCCTCCAGAAATTCTTAGGGTCTTCTTCCCTGTGTGCAGGATCTGATACCAGAGAGAGCTCTGGGGTGTGTATTTGCAGAAGGTTACTCTCTTATTTCCTTTAACTACTCAGAAGGACATATATATTTTCAAGTGTCTATGAAAAAGTATGTAGTCTTCAGCCATCAATTTCACCTGAGTTATGACTCCATTAGCTTTAACAAAATCTGAGACTTCACTTTGATGCCTTCCTCTATTTCCAGGATGAAGCACTGCTGTCTTCCTCACGTTAATAATTCCCTAAGCATGTTTCTGATTAATCTGTAAGTTTTCTGTGTTCATCCTTGAATTATACCTATTGCAACATATCAGATAACGCCATACTTGGAAGTCAATTCATTACTTACATGCCTGTTTGCTAGAGAAACTATTAAAAACTACTAAGATTAAACCTTATAGTTGCTCTTAAAGAGTACTTAGTATGACTCTCCCAGGCTGGGAGTTACTATAACATGAAATATCTCATTTTAGTTTTATGCTGTCCTCATGTAGCAAGGGTCAATAATTTTACTATTCATTTTAAAAACCACGTCTGCTGGATGATGCGCTCACTTGAGTAACCTGTGGACCATTAGGTCCCGGTGGGGCTTATACTTCCCTGAATGCAAAGCCTGGCTTTTAAAACAGCTTAATGTTTCCCAAGGCAACATGGGAGAGAAGACAGATATTCCAATATTCTTCACTTTGTTCAGAAAAAAGAGAAGTCATATATTAGATGTCTCTGAATCTGCTCCCAAATATGAGTAAGAGCTTTGGAATTTGGGAAAAGGAAGAGAGAGCTAGAAAATATGAGAAAATGTAGCAAACAAATGAATAAAACACAGGACAAGTTCTGATAAATCTGCCAGGATATTGGAATATATTGAAAGCAGTCATTTTTCACAAATTAGTTAATTGTTAACAATGTCAGTTTGGGTAACTAAATAATTGCTTTTTTATTTTCAAAATTTATTTACTTTGACGCATTGTACAGAAATGGGGTACAACTGTTGCTTCTCTGGTTGTACATGAAGTAGAGTCACACCATTTGTGTAATCATATATGTACATAAAGTAATGATGTTTCTCTCATTCTGTTATTTTTTCTTCCCCGGCTCCCTCTCACCCCTCCTTTTCCTCTATAAAATCCATCCTTCCTCCATTCTTGCCTCCCTCCCACGCCCATTATGTATCACCATCTGCTTATTTGGCCTTTCATTTTTGGGGGTTGGCTTATCTAAATTAGCATGATATTCTCCAACTTCATCCATTTGCCTGCAAATGCCATAATTTTATTCTTCTTTGTAGCTGAATAATATTCCATTGTGTATATATACCACAGTTTCTTTATCCATTCATCAATTGAAGGGCATCTAGGTTGGTTTCACAATCTGGCTATTGTGAATTGAGCACCTATGAACACTGATGTGGCTGCATCACTGTAATATGCTGATTTTAAGTCCTTTGGGTATAGGTCAAGGAGTGGGATAGCTGGGTCAAATGGTGGTTCCATTCCAAGTTTTCTAGGGAATAATTGCTTTTTAAAATTCAGACTCAGTAGTTAATGCTGCTGTGCTGGCTTTAAGTCTTGTAGACATTCCATCATGTGCTGCACATTTAAGACTCTGTACTGCTTTCAAAGGTACGTTGGTACAGGGCAAGTGTTTAAAGGAGTAACTGAAATTATGAGATCATGAATTTTCCTGGTACAACCTGGACAGAAACCTACATTAATGTATTTTCTTTTTGGGGGGTGGTGCTAACCAGTAATTGAACCTAGAGGTACTTAACCACTGAACCACATCTCCAGTATTTTTCATTTTTTGTTTTCAGATAGTCTTGCTAAGTTGCTTAGGGCCTTGAACTTGTGATCCTCCTCTTTCAGCCTCCCAAGCCAACAAGGTTACAGGTGTGCACCACCCTGCCTGGCTTGATTGTGCACTTTATGTTGTCAGAGACCTTTAAGATAAGGAAGGAAAAGCAACCCTCTAACATTTGATAGGAAAAAGGGGAAGGCTTGCAGAAGGGTTTTGCAAGTATAAACAACCAGGGCAATTCTCATGTGTTGGATCAAATATCCTTGTTTCCTTTATTCTGGAGAAGTTGCCCACAATTTGAAAGAAATCCCTAGGTGAGAAATGGGACTGAGAACATCTGTGTAAGGAGCAACTTCGTATCCATGCCTGGAGTCTGAAAATCAGCTTTGGACTGATAAAGACCAAAGCAGCCCCATTGTTAACCAGGCTTGCAGGGAACCACACAGGAAGAGCGAGGGTCTGCAGCAGTTATAAAGTGTCACCTCGACCCTTCTGTGAGTTCAACACAATGATCCCCTGACCTGCTGGGTTATGTGTGGCCATTACAGGGAGCCTAATCCATTAAAGGCCCTACCTACCACAGCACTCAAAACCCAATTATCTCCTTTCTCCTAATCCAGCTTGATAAGCATCCACTCATCTAGAACTGATGCTGGCTCCCCCAGTGACTCCTGAGATCACTCAGTGGGAGCTCAGATCTGCAAAGCCCCTCCTAGAGGGTCATGCTGGCTCCTCTCGGAACCATGGCTGCATCTGCTGCTGATCTGATTCTGTGAGACAAGACACTTGATGCTGGATGTCTTTGATTCAGAGCTAACATCAATGCAGACATCTGGAAAGGCTTCCCCAGCCCAGGCAATTCAGCTCTGAACTTTCTTGCCTCACTTTCACGTGAGCTTTGGTGGGACACCTCACATCTAAACCATAGCAGCACCCTATCTGGAAAGACTGTGCAGGTTGACCTGATACTGAGGACCAAAAAGACCACTGCAGACTTGTAAGCAGGGCACCACAGAGTCAGTTTGGGTCTTAGAATTCAGAGACACTCAGGTTCAGGCGTCAAGGACATGCAAGAGGCACACCTGGAAAGCCTCATGAAAAACCTGGAACAAAAAGGAGAACTGAAAAGAATAGTGGGCACTGTGAATAGTGCCATGGATCAAAGACCTTAAAGACCCCAAGCAAGTGGATTTCCTGAGTGTGCACGTGGGTCTGGACCAGGATGGGACAAGCATGAGGCCAGGATTTTAGAACTGGACCATGAGAACAGACAGAATGAAGAGAAAACAAGGCAGAAATCCAGGTTGGGCAGCTGGGGGCTGCAGGCAGCCATGCTGAGTTGGAGCACAGGTGTGGTGTCAGGGGTTGAAAGCAGATTGGCTGTGCTTGTGTCGACCTTGAACAAAAGCTGGATTGAAAACTTAGAACTTTGAACACTAATCCTCAAGATGGCATTTTTTTCCTAAAAATTTTAGCAGTTAAAAAGACATGTAAAGGGTGCTGTTATGGTATAGATGTGAGGTGTCTCACTAAAGCTCATGTGTGAGGCAAGAAAGTTCAGAGCTGAAGTGCCTGGGCTGGGGAGCCTCGATGTAATCAGTGTGAGAATCCCAGATCAGGAGTCGCTGGGTGGCAACTGTAGGCAGGGGCTGTGGCTGACCGTGGAGGTGGGGGCTGCCTTGTCCTTGTTGAGGGGAGTTTTCTCTCTCTCTCTCTCTCTCTCTCTCTCTCTCTCTTGATTCCTGTGTGATGTCCTCAGCTACTTTCCTGCACCACACTCATCTGCCATGGTCTTCTGTTACCCCTTGGACATGAGGTGGAGTTGGCCATCTGCAGACTGACAGCCTGACACCATGAGCCCCCAAACACACCTGTCCTCCTCTAACACTGTTCTTGTCAGACCTTTGGACAGCAGAGGAAAAGTTGACTAAAATAAGTGACACAGGAAAAGGAATAGTACAGTTCCTTGGATAAAATGATCAGCATTATGTGTATACTGATCCTTACCCTCTAGAAAATGGGTGGTATGAAATGCTTTCTGAAGATAAAGATAATCATTTCTGATTTTTTTAAAATGATGTGTGCTGCATCAAAATGCTTCTGCCTATGCAGTAAGAAATGAACCTGGTCAAGGGAACAACCTTCACGTTCCTAACAGGACTTGGCATTGCAGGGAACATCATTGTTCTTGTGAACTACATTTACTTATTTAGAGGTATTGAGAAGAAACCTATACACCTTATTCTCATCCACTTGGCTTTTACAAACATCCTAATGCTTTTTACCAAAGGAACACCAAGGACAATAGCCAACTCTGGTTTGCAAAACCTCTTAGGTGATGTAGGCAGTAAGGTTGTGGTTTACCTGGAGAGGGTGGCCCGTGGCCTGTCCATCAGCACCACCAGTCTCCTCACAGTGGTCCAGGCCATCACCATCAGCCCCAGAGCCTCAAGGTGGAGGAGGCTACAGTCCCAGGTCTGCATGGATCATCCTTCCCTTGTTGGTCTTCTTCTGGATACTCAATGCCTTGATAAGCATGAACTTACAATTTTACATAAAAAATAGCAACAACATGAACACATCAGAATTTAGTAAAAGTGACAACTACTGTTATTTTCAACCAGACAACTGGATAATCACAAGGATTTTTCTTGCTCTCATGGTCCTTCGAGATGCTGTGCTCCAGGGTGTCATGGGCTGGGCCAGTGGCTACATGGTCTTCCTCCTCCACAAGCACCACCAGCATGTCCTCTACCTGCAGACCTCCAAGCTCCTCTACAGAACTCCCCCGGAGATGAAGGCTGCTCAAAGTGTTCTCCTTCTGATGCTCTGTTTTCTCTTCTTCTATTGCACAGATTGTTTTATTTCTTTACGTTCATTTTTGTCCTTATTGAAGAATTCCATATCTGTAAGTGCTCAAGAATTTCTGACTCTTGGTTTTGCGATTCTTAGTCCATTTGTGGTGATTCACAGAGATGGACATCTGACTGAATGTTGTCATGCTCAGTAAGAAAGAAAGACATTGAGAAATTATCCATTTCATTGATACTTTCATCATGTTTGAAATCATGTTAGTTGTGTTGCTGCCTGTGATGCAAAATCCAGTAAGAGCAGGGAAGTCACACACAGGTGCATTCTTACACCTCAAAGCTGCTGACAGTCCTGAGTGGACAGAGTCTTTGGGACCTGGGAAGACCCAGACCCATTCCCATTCTCCTTCCTGTCCCCCTTCAGGAAGCAGCTGATGCATGTGAGATGGCTCTTTCACACCACCACACCTGCTGGTAAGACGCAGAAGGACAATTTGGAAATAATATCAAAATTACTTATGTGTTCACCTCTTGACCCAAGAAGATCATTTCTAGGGCCCGATCTTACAGACATACTTACTCACATAAGATATTCAGAATGAAAACTGTTTTAGATGGCAGTTTTATTTTATAAACGAACTTAAATATTCAATAAGTTGGCCATCATTGTTGTTAAGGATAATTACAGATTTTCATCCAAGTTGAATATCATTGAACTTGTAAAAAATGGGTGGGTTCAAACTGGGTTGATATGTACTAGGATGTAAGGTGCATTATAATTAACAAGCATGCACACCAACAGTGCTTTAGAAGGGAATCCAAAATGTTTAATTTGATTTTGTCTAAGTATGAACAGTTGCATATCACAAAAGAAACCTAAGGAGTAGCTGCCTCATTGAGGAAAAAGAAGCCTAATGGAGGTATACCAAGAATTCATTTTTTTCTTTTATTATATTCTAATTTTCTAATCTTTTTAATGCATTTTTAAATAAATGTAAAAATAATGTTGAAAATAATTTCTGGCTTCTTTAAAGGCATAGCTTCTTACTGAGTTTACATTGGCCAATGCTTTTGATCTTTCCTAATTTTAAAGATACACAAATTATTCTGGTTCTTATTTGAGGGAAAAATTGCTTTGCCCTTTTCTCAAATGGGATCCAAATACACGTGGGTGTGGAGGGCACAGTTCTGACTATGAGGGATTCCATGGGGCCACTGAACCATCTGTGATGCCGCTGTGCTTACTGCACATACTCACTGACAAAGCATCAAACCCATGAGTCACAGATGTGCTGCAGATGAAGCAACACCCCCTGTGTCTCCTGGTGGCCCTGCATTTGGGTGTCTTACTTCTCTCTTGGATGATGGTGAATGCCTGCTCTTTCCAGTTGTTACCACATCAACACAGATTTTAAGTAACTTAGTAACATTATTATGTCATACTCTAATATGTTGGAGTTCATCGTCCTTGCTTGGAGACCAGGAGGGTCCTCCTGATCTTAGTTCCACTGCTCTCCTGTGATGGCCTCTTTCTATTATCTAGCAGAGATAACAAGACCAAGTGCACAGTCCCTAAAGGTCCTGGGTTCTGGGCTCAAAGGGAAGGATGTGAATCCTGGCAGTGTGACCATGGATGACATTTACAGGTGTCCTCATGAAGGTGATGGCATGTGTCATGACAAGGTATTCAGATGAATAAGAGGGAGTTTTGGAACTACAGGCAGAAGTTAGCCAGGGTTTTCCTGGGGCTGTGTTTTCTAAGTATGTGTTGTTCTGTCTTCCTCCTAGAAGTTGGAACTGAGTTGATAAAGCTTAAGTACATTTTAATCATCATCAAACATTATTAAAAAGAGAAGCATGTGATTAAGGACCATGGCTTCTGTAAGTGCGGAGGTAGATAGGAAGCAGAACTGGAAAGTCTTCAGAACACTTCATACTGCAGCATGTCCCTGGGCCTCGGGCCCTCGCCCAGACTGGCTGGTAAGGTGGGACTGGGGACAGGCTGTGGCCTCTACCCCAGAGACGGAGCTCTGGCAATTACACACCGACTGGCCTGACTGTGAGGGATGGCGAGCTCCTTCCCTAGCTGGATGACCTGATGGGGCAGCAACCTGTTGACCCTGGGTCCCACGGGCCGCTGGTCAGTTCTGACCGTCCAGCTGAAGCAGCTGTGGAGGCCATGGTGCCTTCAGGTGGCAAGAAGAAGGGTGGCCTCCTGTCAACACAAGACTCTCAAGGGCATCAAGGCCCCAAAGGTGCATGACTGCTGAAGACTCAGGCTCACCTTGCACAGTCCAGCCGAGGACCCAAGCCTTGTGCCTTCCAGGCGGGCCCCTCAGCCCACACCTCTTCAGACAGCAGACCAAGGCCGACTGTCCTGGAAAGTGACCAAGCCCAAGGTGGTGACAGGACGGGCAAAGCCAGGCAGGGGTCTTTCTACAGAGAATCGAGGAGTGGGCCTGACGGCTGCAGAGGGTCCCTGGAAAGCTCCTGGCCGTTGGAGAGGCCCGTGTGCAATGCCAACGAGCTGCCCTCCACTCACAGACCTCTTAGAACTCCACCACAGCGGGACATTCTGGGGTGAAGAGGGTGCCGGGTTCCACGTGGGCTGAGTGGCAGGAGGACATGGAGACTGAAGCAGGAAGAGGTCCTGTGTGAGAGGTTTATGCAGGAGACAATTTCCTATTATGACCATTGCTCTGTGTGTGCCTTTTATTCCTTATTACTGTATCTATAGTTGAAAATGCAAAGCACTATTTTGGAGCTATCTAGGCTTTCTAGATGTTCTAAAGTGCCTGATAAATGTTAAAAGTAGAAGCAGTGAAATACAACATATTTGGTAAATGTGTTTTTGTTAAAATTCTTATGAAATTTATTTGAGGGCTCAATAACCAAACCCCCTTTTGAGTAGGACAGAGTTGTGTGCTGGTCCTCGGGTGTGTGTACTGTGAGCTGAGAGTTGTACCTTATGTCTATGGGCTTTGTTTTGCTGCATACACAGTGTACATAAAGGAGGAAGAAGTCCTAGTCTACATCTAGTCTTTCTAGATGTTAAGGCGTCTACAAAAGTAGAATTAGTAAACAAACATTTTATGTTTTGCATTAAAATTCCTTGGAAGGTTTGTCTTCTGAAAATTTGAGCATTGAAGCCCACTGGATCAGTGGAGGGCCTGAAGCTCACATTTTGAAGACATTTTCAAATTAGCACTATTGCTACATGTGTGCAGCTTATCCAAGACTGGTCATGTACATATTGCACAAACTGAGTCCTTCCTGACTAGATGTTTAGAAGTGCCCAATACTATGCTAAATGTAGAGGTAGTAAAACATCACTTTGTAAATGTCTTTTAGCTAAAATTCATATGAAATAGTCTTTTGGGAATGGAACTGTTAAACAACCTCTGTGACCAGTACAGTACTATCTACTTGTTCAGGGATGTGGAGGAGGTAGGAGGGACACAATTGCAAAAGGTAATGCTTTAGTGTGTTCGCACTTGGACAGTCTAAGACACCAATTTTCTTGATGTCTTGTGCATTTTGTTTTTGCTATATATAAAAGTGTATGTAATGGACAAAGGATAAAGTGTATATAATGGACAAATGAGTCCCAGTTTTGTAACATCTAGTCTCTATATGTTAAAGAGGTTATCAGTGTATGACCAGGTAATTAGTAAAATTAGCACATTTTGTACATATTGTGTTGAAATTCATAGGAAACTTGTCCTCTGTAAATGACTCTTGGGGGTGAAGTTGTCCACCCATCTCTAAGTGTTACATATGCCTGTACTTGTCCACTGGACTGAACGTAGAGACAAGGAAGTGAGGAGGGAGAGGTTCAAGGACAAAATGGTCATATTAGAAGATGCCTCAGATTATAACCATTGCCACATGTGCAATTTTATTTACCAGGACCCTGTGCACAGTGGACAGGTCCTTATGTGGAATATCTAGTCCTTCTGTATATTTAGAAGTGCTTGATACATTTAAAAGTAGAAGTAGTAGAATTAAAACTTTTTGGAAATAACTTTTAAAAAGTGATAGGACATACCATTTGGAATTGTTAAACCACCTCTGAACAGAATATTGTCTGTACTTGTTCATTGGGTTGAGGGAGGTGGGAGGGAAGAAGTGGCAAAGGGGTTTTGTTAGAGCATGCTAGAAAATTTCAGCCTTTCCATTGCCCTGTGTGGTGTGTTTAATTTAACTTTGCTGCACGCTATATATTTTATATATACTGGACAAAGGAGTCCTAATTTTAGCCAATGTATGACCAAAGTACACATTTTGTACACTTTGTGTTAGAATTCATAGACAGGAATTCTTCTGAAAAGGACTTTTGGAAGTGAAATTCTAACATCGTATTGTGTGACACTCAGATGTGGCACATGTGACACAGGAGAAAGAAGTGGAAAAAAAGGAAGGATTCAGGCCAAGTGATCCTATGTAGAAGACACTCCCAGATGTGACCACTGTTACATGTGTGCAGCTTTTTCAACACTGCTGTGAGCATTGTGGACAAACCCAAGTCCTTATTGAGACATCTAGTCTTTCTAAATGTTTAGAAGAGCACTAAGTATGTTAAAAGTAGAAGTAGTAAGTAAACAGAATGTAGATATCTTTTGGTTAAAATCTGTAGTGAAAGAACTGTTTTTTGGAAATGAAATGATCAAAACAAGTCTCTGAGCAGCACACATTGTATTTGTGCTGGTTCAGGAGGAGGAAGGAAAGGAAAATGCAAAGAGCTTTATACCCACATGTTTTTTTGTGAAGCAAGATTGACCCTTCTCTCTTATGTCTGTGATCTTTGTTTCATGATGCTGTGTACATAGTGTATGTAGAGGAGAAATGAGTCCTAATTGACATGTAGTCTAGCTAGATGTTGAAGAGGTTGCCAGGTGACAACAGTAGAATTAGTAAACTAACACACTGAGGACACTGTGTGTTAATTCATAGGGAAGACTGTTCTTAAAAACCTCTTAGGAAGTGAAATTGCTAGTCATCTCTTGACATTACAGATGCATGTGTCTGACCCCTGGGTTGATAAGAGACTAGAAGGGGAAGTTTCTAGGTCAGAATTTTCCTGTTTGGAAGACACTTTCAAATTCTATCCTTTAAAAAAGGGGGTTTTGCTTCAGAATGTAGCCTTTTTTAAAATTTATTTTTATTGTAAACAAATGGGGTACATCTTGTTTCTCTGCCTTTGTTCAGTAAGTGTTGCAGTCTGTTCAGGGCTACTGTGTATGGTTGGAAGCACCTAGTGTTTCTAGTTGTTTAAAAGTGCACAACACATGTTCGAAGCAGAGGACTGAAGTAATGCTCTTTAAGTATTTTTTGTTACTACATAGGAAGGGTTGCCACTTAGGAGCATGGAATTGTTGAACTTGATGTCTTGGAGAGCACGTGGAAGATTCACTGGGTGGTGGGTGGGGTGAGGAGAAAGTTTACATAGAGAAGCCCCTTAGACTAGTTCAGATTGTGTGGCCAGTGTTACATGTGAATTTTAGTTAATATTGCTGGGTATTAAAGGATAAGTCCTAATGCCCAAGTTTTGTTACATGTAGCAAAATAATCATATATAAATATTTTTTGTTAGTTTTTCAGAAGAACTCTCTTCCAGGAATGACCCTTGTTATTGTTAATCCACCCCTTAGAGCTGGGGTAGTCCTGAATTGAGTCACTGGAATGCTGAAGAGGGAAGAGGTAAGGGTGAGTGGATGTGATCCTTTGCTAGTGTCTCCATATCTGGAAGGCAGGCTTAGATCTTGAACCATAGAACTATATGTGTATTTCAGTAAAGTACTTGTGCTTATTGTGCACAAGGTTCAAACTTTATTTCACAACATCTAAGCTATTCAGATGTCCTGAGGTGAGAGTGAATCATAAAAAGTAGAACTAATGAATTAGCCAATTTGTGAATAACATTGTTACAACTGATAGAAAAGATGCGTCTTGGCCATGGAATTGCTCTATCTCTGAGTAGTGTGTGTCAGGACTGCTCCTCAGGGTGGCAGCAGAGGGACACTGGGATGCACACAGGGAGGGACAGGAGCTGGTGCTCAAGGACTGACATTTCCACGTGAGTCACTGGTGTGGGCATCTCCTGGATGTGCTGTAGGAATGCTTTAACTCACTGGCAACAAGCATTCCTGTTAGTATTTTACAAGTAGAAATCTGTTGATGAAACAAACTTGGCGTATTCTGTTGCTTTGTCTCCTTTTAAACTGAGCGTTAAGGGAATGCATTATTTAGTTGTAACTCTGCCAATATGTCTATCTAGAGGCCTGTTCCCACTTCTGTCTTCAGTGAAATTTTTCTCCCCAAGAAAAGATAACAGATTGTATTGGTATAGTATTCTTGGTTATCAAAAGTACTCATGTATCCTGGGATTTTGAATACTCATGATGTGTGGGAGAGTGTGGTAGACACTACGATCTCAGTCACACAAAGGAATATTGTGTAGTATATGCACAACCTGGATGGACATGTCCAAATAAGCTGCTTGTGACTGGATGACTTTGTTCTTTGCTTATATTTTTATTTTTCCTGTAATGCACACATTAACCTTTAAAAAAAACACTATTTAAAAAGAAAAGCACATCACATGGTTCATGACCAGCTCTGAGAACTCATATATTCACAGCTCTGCTTTAACCACTAAAGTAGAAGGAGTCAGGTGAACTCTTTCTCAGGTTTAGCTTTGAAAGATTGAGGTCTTTTTCTTTCGTTAGAGGAATCAGTCTGATCCACACAGCACATCCTCACTTTTTAAGTATTTTCTGAGTCTTTTATCTTTATTTCTAAATATTTCTTCAGACTTTATTTCCCAGCCTAATCCCCCACCTCCATTCAGTTTACTGATCCATTGCTGTGGGGGAGGTACTAAGAGGTTTAGGGGGAGGGGAGGATGGCAAAGCTGATAAATGATACTAAGTTACAGTTACATGGGAGGGAGGAGCCCTGGTGGGTTATGAACAGCAGGGTGAGAACAGATGGTGTATTTTGAAAAGCTGCAAGGAAAGATTTTCAGTATAAAGAAATGATATTTCAAGAGATATACTCGTGTCCTGATGTAATCATTATAAAATGAATACATGTGCATAGTCATCATCTTATATGAAATATAATTTCATGTGTGAATTAAGTAAACAAAGAAAATGAACAGTGTTGATCAAAGTTCTAAGAAGCTGGTGCTTTGAATCCTCTTGATCCTTAGTGAGAGGCCAACGTCTATCTTAAAGTGAGGTTCACAGAGTGAAAGGAACCAGACATCGCACTTCCTGAGCCAGTACTCCCCATTTTCAAAGAAGAACCTGGGTGAGAGCCTCCACATTCCAATGTGCAAGAATTTGGAGACAGCTGCCAGGGTTGGAAGCAGTTGCAACCAAGGACTTTTCCACAGTGACATCTTTGAAGAAGTCTGTGTTTAGATCTGTCAGAACAGAGTCTTCAAGGTTGTGAAACAATAAAGCCTGTGTACTTCTGTAATACTCCTGTAGGGGAGAGAACAGTTCTTCTTTAGGGACACAATACAGACATACATATCTGGGCAAAACCCTTTCTAAAAAGAAAAACATCTTTAAAATGTTTTTATTAGTGTATTACACATAAGAGTGGTTCACTCTGACACAATCGTGCATGAGTGGAATCTCATTTTTCAGTAGTTGTAGACTTGTTACAAATTGATGGAAGAGGGCAGAGTTCCACACCCCCTTTGAGTTCCATATTTCTATCCCCTCCCAAGTGTGTCCCCCCAATTACACACCCCCTTCTCTCTTGGGGTGGGGGAGTACCAGTGATCAAACTCAGGGGCACTCAACCACTGAGCCACACCCCCTGCCCTATATTGTATTTTATTTAGAGACGGGGTCTCCCTGGGCTGCTTAGCACCTTGCCGGTTGCCAAGTTTGGCTTTGAACTTGTGATCCTCAGGCCTCAGCCTCCCAAACCGTTGGGAGTGCAGGCATGGCTGTGCCTAGCATATCTCTTATTACAGAACATGAACTATTGTCTTTCCTTTCACACCCAGTTTTGGCTGTAGTTTGGTTATAATTGTTTCTGCTAGGTGTTAAAGGTCGAACTGTCAAATTGAACTCGTTCCCATCTACTGTTAAGGTTCAGCTGAGTTTCCACAGGGTCTACTCCTGGAGAACTTGAGAGCAGCTTCTTAGCTCCTTTAGTGCCATTCACTAGGTAGGGTCTCCTAGATGAGGCGAGTTCCCTTGGATGGGAATGTCTCCCTTTTTCAATGACTCTCCTCTTTGTAGCAGATACACTGAATGGCTTCTCATCCTCTAGTGGTCTCATCAATCTCCCTGATTGGGAGGTTGTTTCACTCAGAGTTGCAAAGTTCCTGAGAGAAGCTCTCCCATTCCCTGGGTTCAGACTGATTCAGAGGACAAGAGCTGAATATTGATTTCTTGGCCCCTTTATTTTAATCTCAATCTCTAAATTTCACCTTAAACATCCAGCAAGCTAATCTTACCAGTCACAAAGTAAGAATACTGGGATTTAACTTTAATGTTTATGACTTTACAGTTATTTTCCTCCTTTTATTTAATTGGGACTATATTATCTCTTCTATAGGTGATGGCTTATTATATCAAATTAAGTGAGGCCATTTCTTTTTGAAACAGTACTTCTGAGAAACCTTAATCAGGCAACAGTTTTAGAGTTTACAAGGAAAACACTAAATGGAATTAGCAACAGTAAAATATTTAGTTTGTGTAATAGGTATCTTGAATTTTGACTGAGTTATATATTATATCCTCTGTTTGAAGTCACAGTAATTTTACAACAAAAAACAATCTTTTGAATATAACTTTAAATAAATGAAGTCTGGCTTGTTTAGGAGCCATTCTGATGTGCAGCAGTGTGGGAGGTAGAGCCTTATCTCATGTAAGACAGGGCTCTTTACAAACCTTAGGTAAAGTGTTCTGGTTCTGAAGTTGATCTTTGCCTCTTTCTTAAATGTCATTTTAACAAGTTTACATATATTGTTTTCTGAATCTATACAAACATTAGTTAACACAATGTAACAATATATCTAAAATATGAATCAAAGACTTTCCTTTTGTGTGGCAAAAAAGGCTGAGAGAGCTTTTAACTTTCCTTTTGTGTGGCAAAGTGGCCAAATGCTTTCATGTTTCAGGATATTAACCTTTAAAAAAATCAGGTTCTAACAGGTCCTGTTATGGAACATTAAATGATATAAATAAATCCCCAATACTATTCTTATTGACACAAAGAGGGACAAGAGCAAAGAGAAAAGAAGTTTTGAACATAGGGAATCTGTACCCACTTGCTGCTGCCATGACAGAAGTTGTATAAGTCCCATTTTCTGGCTAAGAGGAGTCATTATCTAACTTATATTGGGGTCAGACTGTGTTGCAATAGAAAATGAACCTGTGAGGTTTGAGATCTGGAGTCAAGAGGAGAGGCTGAATGTTTTTGAGGAGGCAGCCAAGGGGATGGGGGTTTCAGAGAATAGATTGGGCAAAGGCCATGGCTAAGAGTTCTCAGGAGCCTGGAGAAGGGAAACAGGAGAGGAAGGGGCGTCCACACAACCTCCCTGGTTTCCCACATAGGATCAGATCATCAGTGAGGGTGGTCACCATCCCTGACAGGTCTGTGGCTGAAGCCAAGAGAGACACTGACCCACTGCTGGGGTTTTGAAAGAGAGAGAAAGATAGAGAGAGAGAAAGAGAGAGAGGTCAGAGCCACAGTAGAAGAGCTCTAAGGACTCACCACCAGTAGAGGGAAGGCTGTCCAGAGTTGAATTCTGTGGTGGGTGAGGAGGTCAGCAACAGCAAGAGGAAGAAACACCCTGTGGTGGATCAGGGAGGAGGGGGCACAGTCAAGGTGCTCAGTCCCCATGAGAGTAGAGCCAGCAGGTAATGACCATGGAGCCCATCCCGGGTGTCATCACAGAAAGACTTTCCTACCCAGAAACATTTTCTTCTCCCTTCTACTAAATACATTTCTGTACCTAGAACCTTTTGTTTTTCTTTTCTATATGTTGACCCCTTTTTGTTCACATTCTAAAATAACTCCTATGAACTTTCTGAATTTAGATGCAGTACTCTAATTGAAACAGTTGAAATTTTTGCATCCCTTTGTAAATATAATTCTGATAGGACTTAACTCTTAGTAAACTTGTTTTTAGTGATGGCTCAAAGTCAGTTTTAAAACCTTTTTAGTTACCAATCTATGAAAACATCAATGATCTTTAAGTATGTTACCCCATGGAAATTAAGGTGTTAGCATTTTAACTTTGTAAATTAATAAGATGTCTATAAAAAACACTTTTGAGTAATCCCATATGTGTCATAATAATCTACTTATTTTACTGTAAAAGCCAACCTATCAGTCAAGTAGTATCTGCTGTCACTTTCCTGTGGAATAAAAGTTCTAGAAACAATTGATATTAGTCATTTTATACACATCAGCATTTATTAATTTGACTACCTAGGGAGACTTGTACATTAAGTAATTTTAAAGACATTTTACCTTCATTTGTTTACCCAACTTAAATTGAACCTTTTTAAATCACGTGAGTTATAGTTACCTGGATCCAATTTTTACATTTTAATTTTATGAGTGCTCATTTTTTATGTCTATTTTTTCATCATGTACATACATAGACAACACAACATTAGATAACATGATATACACATAACACAAAAGCAAAGGCCTTGTAGTTTTATATAGGTGAATCTCCATTGCAATGTAACACATGTTCAAAAATAAATCTAGAGTTGAATAAAAATAGAACTGATTAAAAAACCATTAACCTAGGTATGTAGAATCAAAATTGTTAGCTCAAAAAATATAGCATTTAAGAAAAGAAAAACAGGAGACATAGAAATAAAAATAATAGTGGCCATTAATTATAGCATGAGAGAGTGAGAAAGAGAAAGGCAGGGAGGGGCGTGAGAGGGAGAGTGTTTCAGCCCAGGAGAAGTCTAAAACAGACACTTTTTTTTTCAGTCTCAGGTTGGTCCTTTGCTGAGCCTACTGCAGTCTACATTCCAATGCAGGCTTCAGTAAGGCTAGGCAGGGAAAATTGCCCAGGGTTTTTTAACCCCTTTTTCTGGTTGGTAATCAGGTCAGGTTTGGATGCAGAAAATTATGAAATATTATCTCCCGCTACTTTTGAGGAATGGGACTGCTATGTCATACTCCTTACTGCGATATGCCACGGGCTACTGGGCTGGTTAGGGTCGCTCCCTCCACACCTGCCACCTCCCATGGGAGGCTAGAATATGTGTGCAGGACCTTGTGGCAGGAGGACTGGTGCACTGGGCAGGGGAATGGAAGCAGAATCAGAAGGGGGCAAAGGAGGTGGAGGAGAAGGTCCAGAGGGGACCCTGCTGCAAGGGACCAGGATGGGGCTGGTTTGTTGGCCAAGTTGAAGTTGGAGGAGGAGGAGGGATTAAGAGGGGGAGAAGAGAAAATGAGGTGTTCAGATTTGTAGGAAAAATAAAGATCAGGTTTAGTGTGCAAAAAGAGAAAGGTAGAAGATAAGAAATCCATTTCCATTTGCCTGCTTGCTTACAGAAATTGTATGCCACTACATGGCCATTTTGGATTAATTCAAGGATAAGTTTTGGTGGTTTTAGGCCAGGGGTCAGGTAAAAGCATTTAAGATTATCTGTTAGACACACGAGGGATGAATCTTCTGGAATGGAGGACCCAGATCTCACGGTGGAGACTGGTACAACTGAGTCAGTGTCCAAGGTGTACCAAGGTCACAGACTAGAAGGCATCACAGTGATGGGGTCATCACCTGATCATCAGTGTGGGCTGAACAAAAGCTGAGACAGTTGAGGACCTGACATTTTCGAGAAAGTGAGTGAAGAGGAGCCTCAACCCTGAGAGAGTATCTCCACATAAATATTGGGGACGCACCATCAGATAAGGTCAACTAAGGGGGCCAGCCATTGTGACTGGGGGAACCCCCACTCCTCAATCACCTTGAGGGTGCTGGACATGGTAACCTTTCAGGTCAGCAGAGGCGTGTTGAAGTCAACCCAGGGGAAGACTCACCAATACAAAGCCAGTGTCTGGATGTGGAGGAGAGTCTGGGTGAATGGGAATTGAAACCAGCGTCTCAGAGCCTGGGATGTGAGATGGGATTTCAACCACCTAAGTGGAGGTAAAAGAGCCCATCCAAGTCACAGCAACAATTAAAGCAACCAGGAACCACTGTGGATACTGGAACTCATGCAAGAGATTTTATTGAGTGGACAGGCAGAGTGTCTGACTGTAGGGTGAGAGAGACACACACACACACACACACACAGAGAGAGAGAGAGAGAGAGAGAGAGAGAGAGAGAGATAGGAAGCAAGTGAGAGTGAAGAGGAGAAGAGAGAGAGGGAGAGATGGTGGGGGAGATATTCTTAAAGTGATCAAATTTCATGTACTAATTACAATAAACCAATGACTGACGAGAATGTTCCCAGGCTGACGAGAAGACCAGTGACTGGCTAGGATGTTTGCAGACGGATGATCTGGGTTGTAAAATGGTGTATGTGTGTGTGGGGGTGGGGGTGCAGAATACTGGTAGCAGCCAAATAGCAGTTCTGATGCCAAAACCCTCCTCCATGAAAACATGCCATCCTCAAGAAATAGCACCTCATGTTCAGGTCTGCATGAGGCCCTGACACCACACTGGGCTGGTACTTTAAATGCAAGGTCAGTGCCTCACTGTGGAAAAGATTTCTTTCTCTGGAACTGAGGACCCCAGAGAAGCAGTGCCCAGGTTGGCAGGTGAGCCACAGTCTTCATCCTGGAAAAGCATTACCAAAAACATTACCCAGGTGGAATTGCTTTGTAAGAACTAGTGGAAATAATGACTTTCTGGAAAATGTGAGAAGAAAATGCAATCCCTGGTGCCAGGGGGAGTAGATTTAAGTCAGTTCTCACCTTGAGTTTGGACAGGGGTTTCTGCATGGATCCAAATAATGCTGGAGACACTGGGCATCCTGTTTCTCCTGCCCTCTGTACTGGTGTTGGAGTAAAGAGAGTCCTGTTGATATACAGATGCTTGCTTTGCACACCTGGCATTTAACAGATCCTGAGTGGTTGCTCTGAACCTGCAGGTAAGAGTGACATTCTCAGCTGCCCTCAAACCCCATGGTGCCTGTCATTTCCTGCTTCATGAAAACATGCCATCCTGAAGAAATGGCACCTCATGTTCATGTCTGCATGAGACCCTCACACCACACTGTGATGGGACTTTAAATGCAAGGTCATTGCCTTGCTGTGCAAAAGGTTTCTTTCTCTGGAACTGAGGAGTCCAGAGAAGCAGTGTCCAGGTGGGTAGGTGAGCCACAGACTTCATTTGGAAAATTTGAGCAGATTCCCTGCCTTCTCTCTGAGCTGGACCTGGTGCTCCTGGGTAGCACACTTCTGAGTCCCTTCCCTTACTCTTCTCTCACTTGCTGGTCCATGAGAATCTTGTGACTGCTTATAGCAGCAGGAAGGAGGTCTATTAAGAAGTGAGGGGAAGAGTCAAATGAAGATCTGGGCCTCCAGAGCCTTTGCTTAAGTGTCAGTCATGGAAGATCCTGGGCTTGGTTCTCAGAATAGAGTGATTTCAGTTATAAAACAGAGAAAAAACTGACGTCTCCCCATATCCTCCATATCTTGACTTCCAAACTTTGCTATGAATAGTGACACATTGAACGTGGTAGTGAAGATACCTTTTCAATGTACAGATTTCACTTCCTTGGGAAGTGTACTCAGCAATGGGATTTCTAGATCAAACTAGCTTATTTTCAATTTTTGAGGAAGCCCAAAGCCTCACACTGTTTTTCCATGATGACTCTACTAGTTATCATTCCACCCTAAGGAGCAGGGGCCCTTTCCTCCACATCTTAGTCAATGGATGAAATTTTGGTTTATAAATGTTCTAAGGGGAGTGAGATATCACACTGTGACTTTTTCATGCCCAGATTGTTAGTGGTGGTGAATGAATTTTCATATATCTGGTTATATTTTATGTATTCTACTGAGAAATGTTTGTTTATTTGCTTTGCACAATTTTTATTCAAGCTTATTTGTCTATTTGTTACTAATTTACATGAGTTTCTTATAAATTTGGCCTATTAAGTCTTCATCAGTTGTGTGGTTTTCCAGGTTTTCACCTGTTGCATAGATTGACTTTTAATTTTTTGGTTTCTTTTTTTTTTATAAATTCTATTAATTGCAAAAATGTAAAGTTATTGTACATGCTGTTTGGAAGCACACATACAACATGGGGTGGCTAAATAGAATTTAGTAATGTGTGCTTTACCTCATACTTTTCTGCAGTCAGAACACTCAACATCTGCTCTCTTGGCAATAACCAAGAATACAGAAACTTGTTCTGAATCACCATGCTGTATATAGTTCTCTTAAGTTTGTTCCTCCCATGTGACTAAAATTTCATAAATTTGTTCAACATCTCCCCAGTCTCCAAACCCTGGCCATGGTAACTGGCACTCTGTCCTCTCCTGGGTTAGACATCTTTAGATTCCACATGTGAATGAACTCATCCTGTGTGTGTCTTTCTGTGTGTGACTTATTTCACTTCTCAAATATTCTTGGGGTTCTTTGTGTGTCCCAGGTAACAGGACTTCACTGTCATGGATTCAAGTGCTCCATGGTGTTACCCACATTGTCTTCATCTGCTCCTCTGCCAACAGGTTGACTCCACACCTAGGTTATTAAGAACAGGGGCCCATTGAGGACTGGAGAGCAGACATCTCTTGGATATGCTGATTTCATTACCTTTGGATGTATAACCAGCAATGGGATTGCTGGATCACATGAAGAAAGCTGCACACACCTCCAACACAGTCAACCACTACAGAAAGCTGTACATATCCACAATGCACCCACAGTTGGAGGAGTACAGCCATTCCTGGGACAGAATCTCTCCCAAACTCCCCTCCCAAAAGAGCTTTCTGCTCCTGCTGGCTGCACACTGACTCTCCTCCACCTTGGATCTTGCCTTTTTCCTCCGTCAGTAGTAAAGTGATGAGCACCATGTCAATTTACCTGATATCTTCAACATGGCCACCAAAATAAATTTGCAGATCAGATTACTGGATTTGGTGGGAAAAGTAAGGGAATGTAGGTCAAGAGGGAGCAAAGGTTGTAGACAGAATTATAAGAATGGACCAAGATTCCTGCCTCACTGACATTGAAGCCCTTGATATGCCACTGCCCATACTTGTGGCCAGATTATCCAGCAGATGGTGGAATTTCACTACTGAGACTTGACTACCTGATGAGGCAGACAAGAGTATTTGCAGATGTAAATAAGGCCCTTCATCAGTTGATCAAGAGCTAAATCTTTGGATTCTCCTCCATAAGTTTGAAAAAATAAGATAAATCTTTTTGAAAAGACAAAGATCAGAGTGATGAGGTTAATATGAAGGTTTGAAGGAGCAGCAAGTTATGACAGGAAGGTGTGGGCAGCCTTGGGGAAGGAGGAAGCATTGTGATGTGAGTGCGTTGGGGCAGACTCATGGGTAGAGCAATTGACCTGACGTGAAGGGTCCTGGGCAGCCTCAGGGCAGGAGCAGTCAGCTTGGTGTGGACGGGTTGGATCACCATCCTGGAGTAACCAGCTGTGATGTCAAGGGTGGTGGGCCACCTGTCAGAGGCCCCAGCCTTGACATGGATGACTGTGGAGTTGCCTCATGCAGGGAACCACCATCTATGCAACGGGTTGTGTGGCAGCCTAATGTAGGAATCTGTGAGAGCCTAGTCCCTGGGTTCTGAATCAACAGGGCACTGAATTCTGTCAGTGTTTTGTGACCTTTGGGGAGGACTCTAGTGCTCTTCTTTTTTCCATTTAATACTTTACTGGCCTCCTTTCTACCGTCATGAGATCTCTTTAATTCTTTTTTTTTTCTTTCTCTCTCTATAGCTTCCACAAGTAAGAGAAAATATTTGACATGACTTTCTGAGTCTGGTCTAGTTCACGTGGACTGATCTCTAATTTCATTTGTTCACCCGAAAATCACATAATTTCATTCTTTATAACTAAGTAATATTCCATTGTGTATAAGACCAAATTTTCTTTACTCATTCACCTATCTTGTGTACCTTGGTTATTGTGAATTGCACTAACATAAACATGGACATGCATATATGACTCGAGTTACTCATTTAATGTCTTTTGTATAAATACTAAGGAGTGGACCTGGTTTATATGATGGGTCAATTCCTAATGTTTTGAGATATATCCATACTGCTTTCCCAAGTGGTTATAATAACTTGAAGTTTCACCAATAATGTAAATGTATTTCCTTCCATTCTTCAGTCATTATTATTTGTAGTTTTTTTTGGGTGAGGTTCTGGGTATTGAGCCCAGGGACTTGTGCATGGGAGTCAAGCACTCTACCAACTGAGCTACATCCCCAACCCATATTATGTGTATTCTTGATGGCTGCCATTCTCATTGAAATGAGATAAAATTTCAGTGTAGTTTTGATTTTCATTTTTTTGATTGCTCTAAATATTCTATTTATTGATGTATTTGTTGGATATTTGTACTTTTTTTTGAAAAATATCTGTTTAGGTCATTTGTCCTTTAGTTAATTGGGTTATTTGTTTTCTACTGTTAATTGATGAATCCTTGATTTTTCTGAATATGATACCCTGATGGAATACTGTCTAGAAAAGATTTTGTCCCATTCTGTAGACTCACTTTTTTTTTCTAAATTCATTCTTTTGTAAAATTCATTTGAGAATGAAAAGTATAAAAAACTACAGATGGAACATTCTTTTAGTCATGTCAACAATTATGAGATTTTAATTATGTATTCTTTAGAAGAATAACATCAGGATGGTCTATTTTCACCTTTATCTTTTGCACTGAGTCACTTATGAGTGTATAGCTAGAGCTCATAAGCAGTGGTCACAGACAAAACAACAGGATGAAGAATGGAAAACCAGCATTTTAGGTTACTATTGGTGATCATAATTCTCAATATGCATAACAGATAAAGTGTAAACATAATAGGACTAGTGAATGTCCAAAAAACTAGTGCTGGCCTTTTTGCTTTTTCTTTTATATTTTATTTTAATTTATTTTTATTGTAAACAAATGGGATATATGTTGTTTCTGCTTGTACATGGAGTAACAGCATAACTTTTGCGTAATCATACATTTACATAGGGTAATGATGTTTGATTCATTCTGTTATTTTTTCCTTCCCCCTAACCCCTCCCACCCCTCTTTTCCCACTATACAGTCCCTCTTTCCTCTATTCTTGTCCCCCCTCCCATGCCCCATTATGTGTCATCATCCACTTATCAGTGAGATCATTTGCCTTTGAGATTTTTGAGATTGGCTTATCTCACTTAACATGATATTCTCCAATTTCATCCATTTGCCTGCAAATACCATAATTTTATTATTCTTTATAGCTGAGTAATATTCCATTGTATATATATATATATATACCACAGATTGTTCATCCATTCATCAATTGAAGGGCATCTAGGTTGGTTTCATAGTCTGGCTATTGTGAATTGAGCAGCTATGAACACTGATGTGGCTGTATCTCTGTAGTATGCTGATTTTAAGTCCTTTGGGTATAGGCCGTGAGGAGTGGGATAGCTGGGTCAAATGGTGGTTCCATTCCAAGTTTTCTAAGAAATCTCCACACTGCTTTCCAGAGTGGCTGCACTAATTTGCAGCCCCACCAGCAATGTATGAGTGTTCCTTTTTCCCCGCATTCTCTCCAACACCTATTGTTGCTTGTATTCTTGATAATCGCCATTCTAATTGGGATGAGATGGAATCTTAGTGTAGTTTTTATTTGCATTTTTCTCATTACTAAAGATGGTGAACATTTTTTCATATGTTTGTTGATTGCTTGTAGGTCAAGGGAAAGAAAGGATGCGTGATAGAGGGAGTGTGAAAGCCAGGAGGATAGAGAAAATGAGGAGGAGAGACAGAAGGATGAGAAAAGATGGCGGGTAGCTACAGTGAAGCAACTCAATTACGCCGTGCTAATAGGGGACCAATATCAGAGAAGGACACTTGCAAGCCGACTGATGAACCATAGTTAGCTAGGATGTTCACAGACTGACAAGTCGTTGGGAGGTGGGGAAAATGGCTGTACCAGAAAGGTCAGAGGGAGCAGCTTTGTACATTACATTCCCCCATTTCTGTTTTTATAAGAAAATCTTTTGCTCTCCAGTTCTTTCTGAAGCCTTCGCTCTCCTTCCTGCCTAAGTGACTGGGGCTGGTTTTGCAGGTGAGATGTAAAAAGCCCATTCTCTCAGGGACAGTTTTCAACTTGCAGACTTCCAGTGGCAGATGGTTTTCATGGACTTCATTTCCTTGATTTGACTGATCCCCTATTTCTACACTAACTGCCTGTCCCCAATTCTGGCTTCATTCGCCCCTCTAATTCTAGGAACTCCTTCACTGCTCTAGGGAAAGGGGGTCGATGTCCAATCTGGCTTCTTCGAGCTGGAAGGGGGCAGCGTGGGGCAAGCAGTTTGGAGTTTCCTTTTTAGAAATCGGGCCAATTGAGTGGTTCAAGGTTGAAGTCTGGTTGGGGTAGAGTAGGTTGTACAGGCATCTGGGGATGGGTGCTTCTATGAGATAAGAACAAAAAGACATGAGCACTGAAGTGAGATTGATAAAATATAAATGTGGCAGAATCTGGAACATGCCAATGAATATCTTAAAGATGACAGAAGCCAATAATTCCTCACCAGGGGGTGGAAGAGCTGAGTTGTTCCCATAACAAGGCCTAACGAAGGCTGGAGAGGACAAGGCCTTTATTTGGGAACTTTAACAATGTCCAGGTTATCAGGAATGTAAACACAACATTTAGTAGAGATCTCTATACTTCTGTACTAGCAAACATAGATTAAGCCTACCTTTGTCTGTAGGCCTTAAACTGACTAAAACTTCTGGCTCTTCTGGCTCTGGCAGTTTCTCTTGATAGTTATCAGGCACATTTGCCTAAGAATCTCTCTTTGTAGCTTTTAGTCTTTATTCTACTGGGCTAACACAAGTGTACATCTTAAGTTACATTTAAGTATTATTTCTTTTAAATGTCCAAGTATGGCTATACTTTGGTTTTACCTGTTTTGCTGGGTGTTTAAGATCAATTTGGTCAAAGTGACCTGTTCCTGTCTCTTAAAGAGTCAGCTGAGTTCCCACAGGAGTCACTCATAGAGAACTTAAGAGCAGCTTCTTAGCTCCATTAGTGCCATTGGTTAAGCAGGGTATCCTTGATGAGGTGGCTTTCCTGAAAGCACCAGGGATGTCCTCCTTTTTCCTTGACTCTCCTTTGCAGCAGGTGCACTGAGTGACTTTTCCTCTAGTGGCCTCATCAATCTCCTTGATCAGGAGGTTGTGTGACCCAGAGTTGCAAACCTCCTTAGAGAAGTCCTCTTGTCCCCTGGGTTCAGGCTCACTTTGAGGGCAAGACCCAAATATGGACTTTTCTTGACCTCTGTATTTAATCTCAATCTCTAAATTTGATCTTAACTATCAAGCAAGCCAGTCTCATCAGTCATAAAGCAAGAGTACTGTACTTTAACTTCAATATCTATAACTTTAGTTATTTACCCCCTTTTACAACAAACATCAAACTTCTGATCACAACTTTAAATGCGTTAAAGTCTGGCTTACTTTGGAGTCATTCTAATGTGTAGCAGGGTTGTGAGGCAGAGCCTTATCTCAGGTAAGGTGGGGCTTTTTGCAAATCTTAGGTAAAATGTTATAATCCTGAAGCTAATTTTTCCTCTTTTGCCATGACCAGCATGAACAAATTCTCAAGTTCAGTGAGGGGCAAAGGAGTATTAAGCTGAGATCAGATGGAGCTCTGTTCTCTGATGGAAATGCAGATCTAAAGAGTTATGTCAGCTATATTTATATATGTGTGTAAGCATTATTCTTTCTTTGTTAACATAACTTTTTTCAGAGCTGCAAAGTACAATGTTAGGAGCTCTGTGTAGCTCTTAAGGAAGTCCAGTGTTCAAAGTTACTGTAAGGTGGGCAGGAACCAGAGAAGGGAGCTGATGAAACACTGGTTATCTAGCAAAAGAATTATTTCCTGCCCAAGAGCTGTGTGCCTGAGATCAATGTACTGCCACAGCAGTTAGGCATCTTGTGCCCCTGCACAGGAGCACTCCCAGGCACCAAGCATGCCACAGTCATGAGGTCATCAGAGACCCCAATCTCAGTCACTATTGTCCCTTTTTTGCTACTGCACATTACACTCTTTCTCAAATGTTATTTTAAGAAGTTTACATATATTGACTCCTGAGTCTATATGAATATTAGTTAACACAATTTAACATTATATCAAACATGAATTAAAGAAAGGCTGAGAGAGCTTTTAAGTTTCCTTTTTTGTGGCAAAGAGGCAAAATGCTTTCATGTTTAACCTTTAAGTAAATCAGGCTTTCAATAACTTTTAGAAATACATTTAACAAATTTTACATATACCCTATTGATGACAGGTCCTATATAGAACATTAAATGATGAGTTTAAAATTACCATTACAGACAAGTTTAATTTGGAGAATAGCAGCTTGATATATTTTCTGCTTTAAAGGAAATCATCTTATTTAAAAAAAAAAAAAAAAACACCAAGAAATCAGACAAGTGTAAAATAAAACAAGATGTCAGACAAGTGTAAACAGTATTTGCCATCTCTTTCCTGTTGAAGAAAAGTTCTAGAAAAATTGATGTTAGACATTTTATAAACATCAACATTTTATTAGTGTGACCACCTAGAGACTTGTGAGTTAATTTTAAAGACATTTTACTTCTATTAATTTACCCAATTTAAATTGAAACTCTTTAAATCACGTGAATTAAAAATATTTGGATCCATTTTTTAAATTTTAATTTTTATGAATGCTTATATTTAACACAAAAGTAAAGGCATGATAATATTTATCTCCATTGCAATTTAATGGGTGTTCAAAAATAACTCGAGAGTTGGATAAAAGAACTGATCAAAAATCAGTAACCTAGGTATGTAGGATCAAAATTGTGAGCTCAAAAATATAGCATTTAAGAAAAGCAAAAGTTCTAGAAGAAAAATGATAATGGTCATTAATAATAGCATGAGAAAATGGGAAAGAGAAAGGCAGAGAGAAGAGGAAAAGGGAGAGATAAAGTGTTGTGTTGCAGCCCAGGAAAATTTTAAATGGACACTTTTTATTCCCTTGGTTGAGACTGGTCTCCCGCTGTACCTTCCTCCATTTACATTTCAGTGTAAGCCTTGACTGAGATCTGAATCCGAAAGGGGCTAAACTGTTCTAGCAGAAACTTGATGCTTAGGTCCTTTTAACCCTTTTTCCTGGTTAGTAATTAATTTAGGTTTGGACGCAGAAAATTGTCAAACAATTAACTCCCACTACTTGTGGTGAATGGGGCTGCTTATATTAAGGGAAAGCAGGGGAAGATGGAGAAGCAGGGTCTGGAGGTGCTTGAGCCTGCAGGAAGAGCCAAGAAGAGAACTTTTTTTTTTTTTTTTTTTTTTTTGTGGTGCTGGGGATTGAACCCAGGGCCTTGTGCTTGCGAGGCGAGCACTCTACCAACTGAGCTATCTCCCCAGCCTGAAAGAAGAGACTTGAAGATAAGAAATCCCTTTCCATCTGCCCACTAGCTCATGGAAGCTATTTGCCATTACACAAACGGATTTTGATGGCTTTAAGTCTGGGGTCGGGCGAAGGGTTCCCAGGGATGAATCTGACAGATTGGAGGACCCAGATTCCATGATGGAGACTGATACAGCCGAGTCTGTGCCCCGGAATTCCGAGGCCACAGAGTAGTCGACTGGAGACAAGAAGGCAGCACATAGATGGTGTCATCACACAAACATCAGTGTGTGTGCCGGGCAAAAGCCGAGAAGAGTTGAGGACCTGATATCAGGGTTTTTGAGTGCGAGTGTGCAAGCGTGAGATGAGCCTCAACCCTGAGACAGAATCTTCACCATAAAATCAGGAATCCACCTGGCAGAAAAGACTGACGATAGGGGATAGGACCCAGCCATAACTATAAAATTTGTGGCTGGGAGGTACCCCAATACCTCAGTCGCTTGGAGGGTATAAACCGACCTAGGGGAACCCGCTTAGGGAACTCACCAACCTGAAGTCCGGTGATGAATGCAGAGCAGAGCACCCGGGCAGAATGGAAGGTGGGGCCGTGTCCAGGGGCACTGGGGCGCTGGGTGGGGTTCCACTTGCTTAAGAGACAGTGGAAGGTCCCATCCGAGTCACGCCAACAATGTAAGGAATTCCACGGAAACCACGCCTGACACGGGAAATCACATAACGGAGTTTATTAAGCAAACAGAGTGTCTCCCTGCAGGGTAAGAGAGAAAATGAGAGGAAAAGAAAGGGAATAAGGAAGGGTGCAGGTTAGACAGAGTGGAAAGCTAGGAGGACAGAGAAAGTGAGTAGGAAAGAGAGAAATGTGAGACGGTGTAGAGTTTTTCAGTTCTTTATATATTCTGGAAATTAGTGCTCTCTCTGAAGTATGAGTGGCAAAGATTCTCCCACTCTGTAGGCTCTCTCTTTGCATTGCTGATAGTTTCCTTTGCTGAGAGAAAGCTATTTAGTTTGAATCTATCTTAGTTATTGATTCTTGCTTATATTTCTTCTGCTATGGGAGTCCTATTAAGGAAGCCTGATCCTAAGACAACAAGGTGAAGATTTGGACCTACTTTTTCTTCTATAAGATGAAGGGTCCCTGGTCTGATTTCAAGGTCCTTGATTCATTGTGAGTTGATTTTTGTGCAGGGTGAGAAACAGGGGTTTAGTTTCATTCTGTTGCATATGGATTTCCAGTTTTCCCAGCACCATTTGTTGAAGAGGCTATCTTTTCTCCATTGCATATTTTTGGCACCTTTGTCTAGTATGAGAAAATTGTATTTATTTGGGTTTGTGTCCATGTCCTCTATTCTGTACCATTGATCTTCCTGTCTATTTTGGTGCCAATACCATGCTGTTTTTGTTACTATTGCTTTGTAGTATAGTTGAAGTTCTGGTATTGTGATACCCGCTGCTTCATTCTTCCTGCTAAGGATTGTTTTAGCTATTCTGGGTTTCTTACTCTTCCAGATGAATTTCATGATTGCTTGCTCTATTTCTGTAAGGTACGTCATTGGGATTTTATTTGGAATTGCATTGAATTTGTATAACACTTTTGGTAGTATGGCCATTTTCACAATATTAATTCTGCCTATCCAAGAACATGGGAGATCTTTCCATCTTCTGAGGTCTTCCTCAATTTCTTTCTTCAATGTTTTGTAGTTTTCATTGTAGAGATCTTTTACCTCTTTGATTAGATGGGTGCCCAAGTTTTTTATGTTTTTTTTTTTTTGACGCTATTGCAAATGGAGTTGTTTTCCTCATTTCCCTTTCAGCTGTTTGGTCATTTGCTTATTAAAATGCTTTAGATTTATGCGTGTTGATTTTAGATACTGCTATTTTCCTGAATTCATTGATGAGGTCTAGAAGTTTTCTGGAGGAGTTTTTTGGATAATCTAAATATAGAATCATGTCATTAGCAAATAGTGACAACTTAAGTTCCTCTTTTCCTATTCGTATCCCTTTAATTTCTTTGGTCTGCCTAATTACTCTGGCTAGAGTTTTGAGGACAATATTGAATAGAAGTGGTGAAAGAGGACATCCTTGTCTTGTTCCCGTTTTTAAAGGGAATGATTTCAGTTTTTCTCCATTAAGAATGATGTTGGTTATGAACTTAGGATAAATAGTCTTTACCATATTCAGGATTGTTCCTACTATCCCTATTTTTTCTAGAGTTTGAGCATGAAGGGGTGTTGCATTTTGTCAAACACATTTTCTGCATCAATTGAAATAACCATATGATTTTTATCCTTAAGTCTATTGACATGATGAATTACGTTTATTGATTTACAGATGTTAAACCATCCTTGCATTCCAGGGATGAACCCCACTTGATCGTGGTGCATGATTTTCTTAATATGCTTTTGGATACAGTTTGCCAATAGTTTGTTAAGGATGTTTGCATCTATATTCATCAAGGATTTTGGTCTAAAATTTTCTTTCCTTGATGTTTCTTTTCCTGGTTTTGCTATGAGGGTGATATTAGCTTCATAGAATGTGTTTGTTAGGGTACACTCTTTTTCTATTTTCTGGAATACTTTGAGAAGTATTGGAATGAGATCTTCTTTGAAGGTGTTGTAGAACTCGGCTGAGAATCTGTCTGGTCCTGGGGTTTTCTTGGATGGTAGGTTTTTAATGGCTTCTTCTATTTCATTGCTTGATATTGATCTGTTTTAATTGTGTATGTCCTCCTGGTTCAGTTGGGAGGAGCATACGTCTCTAGAAATTTGTCAATGTCTTCGGTAGATTCTATTTTTTTGGAATACAGATTTTCAAAGTAGCTTCTAATTATGTTATGTATTTCAGTGGTCTCTGTCGTGATATTTCCTTTTTCATCATGAATTTTAGTAATTTGAGTTTTCTCTCTCCTTCTCTTTGTTAGTGTGGCTAAGGGTTTTTCTATTTTGTTTACTTTCTCAAAGAACCAACTTTTTTGTTTTGTCAATTTTTTGAATTGTTCCTTTTGTTTCAATTTCATTGATTTCAGCTCTGGTTTTAATTATTTCCTATCTTCTACTACTTTTGCTGTTATTCTGTTCTTCTTTTTCTAGGGCTTTGAGCTGTAATGTTACGTCATTTGGTTGTTGACTTTTCATTCTTTTTTTGAATGTGCTCCATGCAATGAATTTTCCTCTTAGTACCGCTTTCATAGTGTCCCAGAGATTTTGATATGTTGTATCATTGTTCTCATTGACCTCTAAGAATTTTTTTAGCTCCTCCCTGATGTTTTTTGTTATCCATGTTTCATTCAATAGCATATTATTTAGTATCCAGGGATTGGAGTAATTTCTGTTTTTTATTTTGTCATTGATTTCTACTCTCATTCCATTATGAGCTGATAGAACACAAGGCAGTATCTCTATTTTTTTTGCATTTTCTAAGGACTGCTTTGTGGCATAACACCTGGTCTATTTTCGAGAAGGTTCCTTTTGCTGCTGAGAAGAAAGTGAATCTGCTTGTTGATGATGAAATATTCTATATATGTCTATTAAGTCTAGGATATAGATTGTGTTATTGAGTTCCACAGTTTCTTTGTTTGGATTTTGTTTGGAAAATCTATCTAGTGGTGATAGCAGTGCATTAAAGGCACACAGAATTATTGTGTTGTGGTCTATGTGATTCCTGAAATTGAGAAGGATTTGTTTGATGTACAGGGATGCACAATTGTTTGGGGCATATATATTTACAAGAATTGTTATGTCTTCCTGATTTATGGTTCCCTTAAGCAGTATGAAATGTCTTTCTTTATCCCATCTGAATAACTTTGTTTTGAAGTACACTTTATCTGATATGAGAATGGAAAACCCTGCTTTTTTACTGAGTCCATGTGCGTGGTAGGTTTTTTCCCATCCTTTCACCTTTAGTCTGTGGATATCTTTTTCTATGAGATGAGTCTCTTGCAGGCAGCGTATTGTTGGGTCTTTCTTTTTAATCCATTCTGCCAGTCTATGTGTTTTGATTGATGAGTTTAGGCCATTAACATTTAGGGTTATTTTTGAGATATGATTTATATTCCCGGCCATTTGACCTATTTTTTGTTTTTAAGTTGGCTTGGTTTCTCCGTTGAGTGGTTTTTCTCTAAGGTAGTTCCTCCCTTTGCTGACCTACATTGTTGTTTTTTATTTACTCCTCATGGAATATTTTGTTGAGAACATTCTGTAGCACAGGCTTTCTCTTTGTAAATTCTTTTAACTTTTGTTTATCATGGAAGGATTTTATTTCATCTTCAAATCTGAAGGTTAGTTTTGCTGGGTGTAGGTTTCTTAGTTGGCAACCATGTTCTTTCAGAGATTGAAATATGTGGTTCCAGACCCTTCCAGCTTTTAGAGTCTGGGTTGAGAAGTCGCCTGCTATCCGTATTGGTCTCCCCCTATATGTAAACTGATGCTTTTCTCTCGCAGCCTTCATAATCCTATCTTAATTTTGAATGTTAGATGTTTTCATTATAAAACGAGTGGATCTGTTGTGATTTTGTGAATTTGGTGTTTTGTAAGCCTCTTGTATTTGGTTTTCCATTTCGTTCTTCATGTTTGGGATGTTTTCTGATATTATTTCATTGAATAGGTTTTTCATTTTTTTAATTATTATTGTATACAAATGGGATACTTCTTGTTTATCTCTTTGTACATGGAGTCAAGGCATACCATTTGTGTAATCATACGTTTACATAGGGAAATGATGTTGATTCATTACTTTTTTCCTGCCCCCCCACCCTTCCCACACCTCTTTTCCCTCTATACAGTCCTTCTTTCCTTCATTCTTACCACACTCCTTATCCCTAACACTAAACCTAACCCTAACCCTAATGCTTATCACCGAGACCATTTGTCCTTTAGTTTTTTGAGATTGGCTTATCTCACTTAGCATGATATTCTTCAATTTCATCCGTTTGTCTGCAAATGCCATAATTTTATCATTCTTCATTGCGGAGTAATATTCATTGTACATATGTGCCACAGTTTCTTTATCCATTCATCAACTGAAGGGCATGTAGTTTGGTTCCACAATTTGGCTATGATGAATTGAGCAGCAATGAACATTGATGTGGCTGTATCTCTGTAGTATGCTGATTTTAAGTCCTTTGGGTATAGGCCAAGGAGTGGGATAGCTGGGTCAAATGGTGGTTCCATTCCAAGCTTTCCAAGGAATCTCCATACTGCTTTCCAGAGTGGCTGCACTAATTTGCAGCCCCACCAGCAATGTATGACTGTTCCTTTTTCACCACATCCTCGCCAACATCTATTGATGCATGTGTTCTTGAGAATCACCATTCTAATTGGGGTGTGATGAAATCTTAGGGTAGTTTGATTTGCATTTCCCTTATTACTAGAGATGTTGAACATTTTTTCATATATCTGTTGATTGCTTGTACGTCTTCTTCTGTGAAGTGTCTGTTCATTTCTTAGACTATTTCTTGTTTGGATTATTTGTATTCTTGGTGTAAAGTTTTTTTGTGTTCTTTATAGATTCTGGAAATTAGTGCTCTATCTGAAGTATGAGTGACAAAGATATTCTCCCACTCTGTAGGCTCTCTCTTCACATTGCTGATAGTTTCCTTTGCTGAGAGAAAGCTTTTATTTTGAATCTATCCCAGTTGTTGATTCTTGCTTTTATTTCTTGTGCTATGGGAGTCCTGTTAAGGAAGTCTGATCCTAAGCCAACAAGTTGAAGATTTGGACATACTTTTTCTTCTATAAGATGCAGGGTCTCTAGTCTGATTCTGAGGTCCTTGAACCATTTTGAGTTGAGTATTGTGTAGGGTGAGAGACAGGGTTTTAATTTCATTCTGTTGCATATGGTTTTCCAGTTTTCAGAGCACCAATTGTTGAAGAGGTTATCTTTTCTCCATTGCATATTTTTGGCACCTTTGTCTAGTATGAGAAAATTGTATTTATTTGGGTTTGTGTCCATGTCCTCTATTCTGTACCATTGATCTTCCTGTCAATTTTGGTGCCAATACCATGCTGTTTTTGTTACTATTGCTTTGTAGTAGATTTGAAGATCTGGTATTGTGATACCCCCTGCTTCGCTCTTGCTACTGATGATTGCTTTAGCTATTCTAAGTTTTTTATTCTTGCAGATGAATTTCATAATTACTTGCTCTATTTCTGCAAGGTACATCATTGGGTTTTTAATTGGAATTGCATTGAATCTGTATAGCACTTTAGGTAGTATGGACATTTTGACAATATTAATTCTGCCTCTCCAGGAACATGGGAGATCTTTCCATCTTCTAAGGTTTTCTTTAATTTCTTTCTTTACTGTTCTGCAGTTCTCATTGTAGAGGTCTTTCACCTCTTTTGTGAGATTCATTCCCAAGTTTTTATTTTTTTCGATGCTATTGTGAATGGGGTAGTTTTCCTAATTTCTCTTTCTGAAGATTCATCACTTTTGTATAAAAATGCATTGAATTTATGAGCATTGATCTTGTAACCTGCTACTATACTGAATTCACTTATGAGTTCTAAAAGTTGTCTGGTGGAATTTCCATGTTCCTCTAAATATATAATCATGTCATCAGCGAACAGGGATAGTTTGAGTTCTTCTTTTCCAATTCGTATCTCTTTAATTTCTTTGGTTTGTCTAATTGCTCTGGCTAGATTCTCAAGGATGATGTTTAATAGGAGTGGTGAAAGAGGGCATCTCTGCCTTGTTCCAGTTTTTAAGGGGAACGCTTTCAGTTTTTCACCATTTAGAATGATATTGGCCATGGGCTTTGTGTAGATGACCTTTATAATGTTAAGGAATGTTCCCACTACCCCAATTTTTTCTAGTGTTTTGAGCATGAAGGGATGCTGTATTTTATCAAATGCTTTTTCTTCATTTATTGAAATAATTATGTGATTCTTAACTTTATGTCTGTTGTTATGGTGAATGACATTTATTGATTTCTGAATGTTGAACCAACTTTGCATCCCTAGGATAAAACCCACTTGATTGTGGTGCTCTACCTTTTTAATATATATTTGTATGTGATTTGCTAAAATTTTGTTGAGAATTTTTGCGTCAATGTTCATTAAGGATATTTTTCTGAAATTTTCTTTCCTCGATGTGTCTCTGTCTGGTTTAGGTATCAGGGTGATATTGGCTTTACAGAATGAGTTTGGGAGGGTTTTCTCCTCTTCTATTTCATGGAATACTTTGAGGAGTATTGGAATGAGCTCTTCTTTAAAGGTTTTGTAGAACTCGCTGAGAACCCATATGGTCCCGGACTTTTCTTTGTTGGTAGGCTTTTGATGACCTCTTCTATTTCGTTGCTTGTAATTGGTTTATGTAAGTTGTGTATGTCCTCCTCGTTCAGTTTAGGTAATTCATATTTCTCAAGAAATTTGTTGATATCTTCAAGGTTTTCTCTTTTGTTGGAGTATAGATTTTCAAAATAGCTTCTAATTATGTTTTGTATTTCACTCGTGTCTGTTGTGATGTTTCCTTCCTTATCCGAATTTTAGTAATTTGAGTTTTCTCCCTCTTTCACTTTGTTAGTGTGGCTAAGGGTTTATCAATTTTGTTTATTTTTTCAAGGAACCAACTATTTATTTTGTCAATTTTTCCAATTGTTTCTTTTGTTTCAATTTCATTGATTTCGGCTCTGATTTTAACTATTTCCTCTCTTCTACTACTTTTGGCATTGGTCTGCTCTTCTTGTTCTAGGACTTTGAGCTTTAGTGCTAAGTCGTTTATTTGTTGATTTCTACTTCTTTTGTTGAATGCGCCCCAGGAAGTAAATCTTCCTTTAAGTACTGCTTTCATAGCGTCCCAGAGATTTTGATATGATGTGTTTTTGTTCTTGTTTACTTCTAAGAATTTTTTTATTTCCCTCCTGATGTCTTCTGTTATCCATTCATCATGTAATAGTGTATTATTTAATCTCCAGGTATTGGAGAAGTTTCTGTTTTTCATTCTGGCATTTATTTCTAATTTCAATCCATTATGATCTGATAGAGTACAAGGTAGTGTCTCTATTTTCTTGTATTTGCTAACAGTAGCTTTGTGCCATAAAATATGGTCTATTTGAGAGAAGGATCCATGTGCTGCTGAGAAGAAAGTGTATTTGTTCTTTTTTGGAAGGTATATTGTATATATGTCAGTTAAGTCTAAATTGTTGTTGTGTTATTGAGATATATGGTTTCTTTATTCAATTTTTGTTTGGAAGATCTATCCAGTGGTGAGATAGTTGTGTTAAAATCGCCTAGTATTATTGTGTTGTTGTGTATTTGATTTCTGGAATTGAGAAGGACTTGTTTGACATACGTGGATGAGCCAATGTTCGGGGCATAGATATTTATGATTGCTATGTCTTGCTGATTTATGCTTCCTTTAAGCAGTATGTAATGTCCTTCTTTAGCCCTTCTGACTAGTTTTGTCTTGAAGTCCACATTATCTGAAATGAGGATGGATACTCCAGCTTTTTTGCTGTGTCCATGTGCATTGTATGTTTTTCCCCATCCTTTCACCTTTAGTCTATGGGTATCTCTTTCTATGAGATGAGTCTCTTGCAGGCAGCATATTGTTGGATTTTTCTTTTAAATCCAATCTGATAGTCTATGTCTTTTGATTGATGAGTTCAGGACATTAACATTAACATTCAGGGTTATTATTGTGATATGGTTTGTATTCCCAGTCATTTGACTCATACTTGTTCTTTGACATGATTTGGTTTCTCCTTTATTTGGCTATTCCTTTAGGCTAGCACCTCCTGTTGCTGATTTGCACTGTTGTTTTTCATCTCTTCCTCATGGAATATTTTGCTGAGAATGTTCTGTAATGCTGGCTTTCTTTTTGTAAATTCCTTTAGCTTTTGTTTATCATGGAAGGATCTTATTTCATCGTCAAATTTGAAGGTAAGTTTTTCTGGGTATCAGATTCTTGGTTGGCATCATTTTCTTTCAGGTCTTGGTAAATGTTGTTCCTTCTAGCTTTTAGGGTCTGGATTGAAAAATCTTCTGATATTCTTATTTGTTTCACCCTGATTGTAATTTGATTCTTTTCTCTCATGTCCTTTAAAATTCTGTCTTTATTTTGTATATTAGGTATTTTCATAATAATGTGCCTTGGTGTGTGTCTGTTTTAATTTTGTACATTTGGAGTCCTATAAGACTCTAGTGCTTGGTTTTTCCATTTTGTTCTTCAGATTTGGAAATTTTCTCATATTATTTCATTGAATAGAATGTTCATTTCTTTGGTTTGTTTCTCTAAGCCTTCCTCAATCCCAATAATTTTTAAATTTGGCCTTTTCATAATATCACATAATTCTTGTAGTTTCTGTTCATGATTTCTTACCATCTTTTCTGTTTGATTAACTTTGGTTTCAAGATTAAATATTTTGTCTTCAATGTCTGAGGTTCTGTCTTCCAGGTGTTCTATCCTATTGATTATGCTTTCTATGGAGTTTTTGTCTTGGTTTATTGTTTCCTTCATTTCAAGGATTTCTGTTTGCTTTTTTTTTTCAGTATCTCTAACTCTTTATTGAAATGATCTCTTGCTTCCTGTATTTGGTCTTTTAACTGTTGATTGGTGCAATCATTTAATGCCTGAATTTGCTCTTTCATCTCCTCATTTGGTTCCCTGATTGTTTTAATTATGTACATTCTGAACTCCCTTTCTGACATTTCTTTTGCTGTGCTGTCATTGGGTTTTATTGATGTAGTATCTAGGTTTGTTTGGGACATTTTCTTCCCTTGTTTTCTCATATTGGTCAGTGGGACCCTGAGATATTGCATATTTCCTCTATTGGCTTCTAGTGTCCCAGTAGATTTCCAGTGTATCACCTCCCAGCCTTCAGTAGATTGAAGTCTTGGAGGAACTTGATAATGCAGTGCTTCTGAAGAAAGCTGCCACTAGCCCCCTACTGGTTCCAGGGCTTGGAACTGGCTCTGTGCAGAAAGGTTCTCACTGGGGGCCTGAACCATGCAGCTGGCCGTGTGGGAGAAGCCCACCGCCAGAGTGTGGAAGGCTACCTGGGGAAGACTCTAGCTGCCCTGCCCTGCTCTGATAAGCCACCCCTATCTGTGCCTGGTGCCCAGGCAAAGTGTCGCCCAGTGGAGGAGACTCACCCCGTGAGTCTATTTTTGTCCAAGTCTCTCAATGCCTCCCCTTCTTGAGTCCTGGGTTCTGGAGCAGCTGGAGATGCAGTCACTCTCTAGGCTGCCATCTTGCATCGCCCCATGAAAAGAGCCTGCGACTGGAGTGGTCAGAGCTGCCTGGAGAAGACTCTGGCTGCCCTGCCCTGATCCCAGAGGCTGCTTGCAGATCGAAGCTGTCCGTTGGCTCGGGGACTTGTGGCTGGCTCTGTGTAGAAAAGCTCTCACTGTGCGATGTGCTCTGAGAAGATAGCCTTGAAAGGCGCCTCCCACCTCAGGGAGCCGGGCTGCTAGGGGATGTCTCTGGCTACCCTGTCAGTTCCCTGAAACTGCTTGTGGGCTGGAGCACGCTGTGCTGGCTCCAGGACTTGGAGCTTGTTCTGATCAGAAAGGCTCTCACTAGGGCCTGCTCCGAGAACCTGGAGAAGCTGGCTGTGTGGCAGGGTCCCACCGCCGGAGTGCGCAGGGCTGCCTGTGGAAGACTCTAGCTGCCCTGCCCTGCTTCGATAAGCCATCTCTGTCTGGGCCTGCCCCCCGAACCGAGCCTTACCCAGTGGGCAGACTCACCCTTGGCTCTATTTTAGTCCGAGTCTCTCAATGCCTCCCCTTCTTGACTCCTGGGTTCTGGAGAGACTAAGGATGCAGTCACCCTCTAGTCCGCCATCTTGGATCACCCCGTGAAAAGAGCCTGTGGCTGCAGGGGGTTGGCTGCCTGAAGAAGTCTTTGGCTGCCCTGCCCTGATCTCAGAGACTGCTTGCAGATCCAAGCTCTCCGTTGGCTCGCGGACTTGTGGCTGGCTTTATGTAGAAAGTCTCTCACTGGGTGGTCTGCTCTGAGAAGCTAGCCTTGAAAGGCGCCTCCCACTGCAGGGGGACGGGCTGCTTGAGGAAGTGTCTGGCTGCCCTGTCCTGGTCCCTGAAGCCGCTTGCAGGCCGGTTCACACTGCTGAATATGTTTTTCATTCCTTTGATTTGTATCTCTGTGCCTTCCTCAATCCCAACATTTCTTATATTTGGTCTTTTCATGATGTCCCATAGTTCTTGGAGATTCTGTTCATGACTTCTTACCATCTTCTCTGTTTGAGCAACTTTATTTTCAAGATTAAATATTTTGTCTTCATTGTCTGAGTTCTGTCTTCCAAGTGGTCTAGTCTTTGGTGATGCTTTCCATTGAGTTTTTTATTTGGTTTATTGTTTCCTTCATTTCAAGGATTTCCATTTGGTTTTTTTTGAGGATTTCTATCTCTGTGCTGAAATGACCTTTTGCTTCCTGCAGGTGCTCTTTCAGCTTATTGGTATTATCATTCATTGCCTGCATTTGCTCTCTTATCTCATCCTTTGCTTCACAAATCATCTTAATCATGTATAATGTGAAGTCCTTTTCTGACATTTCTTCTAACATACTGTCAGTGGATTCTATTAATATAGAATCTAGATTTGTTTGGATCATTTTCTTCCCTTGTTTTTTCATGTTGTTCATGTATCTTCCCCTCTAGCAGTGCAGATCTGGATTATTGCAGATTTCCCCCTATAGGCTTATATTGGCCCTATAGGTTTCCAAAACCCTTTCTTTAAGGGGAATTCAACATTAGAAGTGCCCAATTCAGACACTATGCAATCCTAGACCAAATTGCCCCTATGAGGACAATAACAAAATTGTCATAATGAACAGAATGAGTTAATATATTATCTTCAATAAAACAAACAGATTTGCAAAAAGGTCTGCAGTTTCTAGTGGAGGACAAAGAGGATTCAGAGGGATGCAGAATGTGGTTGTTAATGGGATAAGTAAAGATTATACAGAAGTTCTAGATAATAGAAAGGGTGAGAGTGTAATCAAAAGAAATTGGATGTCAGCATGCAAAAAAGAGAGAAAAAGACTCTGAGGGAACAGGTAAACAAAAGGAAAAGAGAGCAAGAAAAGTAGAGTAATAAAAACTTAAATTTTCTATAAGGAGAGAAAAGAAAATCTATAGTATAACAGTCATATAGTTATGAAACTTCCCATTGTTCAGTAGCCTGATGCATGTGAGGTACCTGACAATGAGCTTAGAACCTCCAGTAGGCGTCTCAGGATGGGATTTGCCCCACCTAAAGATGGGAGTTACGTCTTCTAGGATTATCCAAGATGGCCACTCTGGCTCCAAAATGTGTTGGCAAATGGGGAGCTGCAGCTCAGGGTGGATGTGGTCAGTAGGAGGTCCTGGAGGCGGGATGCAGTTGGTCAGGCAGGGGTCCTGGAGGATTGGTGTGTTTGGTGTGGTTGCGTGATGCTGGAGGCCAGGTGCAATCAGTCGGTCTGGGGTCCCGGTGATAGTGTGCAGTCAGTTGGTCTGGGGGTCCTGGTTGCAGGGAGCAGTCAGTCGATGTGAGGGCCCCAGAGGCAGGGAGTGATCGGTCAGGCTGAGGGATCCTGGAGATGGGGCTCAGTCAGTCTGGCCAGGGGTCCTACAGGGCCTGGCTGTAGTCTCAAAATGGTGGCAGCCACGTGTAATCAAACCTGCAGGTACTGTGACAGAGAACTTCCAGGCAACAGCAGGCAGCTGGTGCTCCACTGGCAGTTGGTGATCAGTTTACTGACTGTTGTCGGACGATCGGGAGGTGATCCTCCTACGCTGGGTGATGGATAGGTGTAAGGCAGGCGATGAACTGGCTAGAGGCAGGAAAATGGCAGATGATAGGCACCTAACAGTGAGCAATCTGCATTCAAAAAAGGCGTCAATATGCTGGCAGACTGCAGGTCATCACAGCAGACAAATGGGGTAAACACCAGGGAATTGATAAGCAGCAAAAACTGCCTCACCAAGAAACATATATCCTCTGCTTGAAACCGCAGTTATGGAGTGACAAGGAATGCAGCCTCCCTCTACTCCGCCATCTTCTAGTGCTGGTCTTTTTGATCAATATCTGGAAGTGTGAAGAGAGGAGAAGTTCCTTTGAGTCCTTATTTACTTTGTGACCCTATTCCTTTTCCCATGCTGTCAATGACCACCATCCTGATTCTGTAGTATTTCCAATGATGGTGGTAATAAAAACAAAGGGCAAAAGTTTTCACTGTGACATTGGGAAAACATCCATCATCTCTTCTGTAGCAGGCAGCTGAAAATTCCACATGAAAAAAGGGTCAAATGATGTGGAACAGAAGAGATGATTAATTAAAGGAAACAAATATCACATTCACAAGAACTTGTGAGCAAGCTGGATGACTGCTAAACTGTGCAGGAGAGTCCTGAGAACTGCCAGATTGCTCAGGAGAAGGTGCATCCTTCAGGTCCAGAACTCCCAGATGACGACTGTGCACTGGGTACATGCAGCCTTGGTGCCCCGGGTTTCTTGTTTCTGAAAGAATGCATGAAGAGCCCAGGTACACTGGATGGCTTTCACTTCTCTAAGTGGGAGTGTCATGAAATGGACAGAATAGTAACCACAAGTCACTCTTTCCCTACTCCTCTTCCATCTCGCCTACGTACTGACCGAATTCCCTCTCTTCAGGTCCAGGCAGCACACTGCCACCAATGGAAGGTCCAGTGGAAACACTGTATGATAAAACTCAGTCAAGGTCCACGTGAGTTAACTCTGACACAGGGTTGAAGAGATGAGTCGTCTCCAAGATAGGACGGTCATGTTCAGAACTTCTGCTTCTTCCATGTCTGAGGGACAACATAGCCGTACTTGCATTTCCTGTAGGTGGTAGAAAAGTTCAGGTGAGTCCACATGTGTGCTGTTATGTGCATGGGGAATGGGGTCTGGGACACTGAGCACTAAGCACTAAGTACACTGAGGCTATAATGGTGGTCATAACTTTTATGGTAACAGGCATGTTATGTCACAGAATCTATTAAGAAGAAGTACAAATTACACACTAATAATTTTCTCAAACACTTCTTTAGAAATCTGACATTGGAGTTTGTGAAATAATCAATACTTGGTTGTTCTCCTTTTGATAATTATCCATATTAAAAACTAAAATGGTCACTTGAAGAAAGTCCTGAGCAAAGTTGACTCCTAACTTTCCTGTAAGATGTCAGGGCACTGTCTTCCTTAATGACTACTAAAGAAGTTCCTGCACATGGAAGGAAATAGTCTGGGTTTAAACACTAGCAAGAAAATGATACAGATTTTACAAAGATGTGTATACATCTCAAACTAGCACAGAAAGAATTCACATCTATTTAAAGAAAGTTTTTAAACAAACTACTCTAACAAAACTGTTGCAATATCAAACTGGAACTAACTCATCCTGTGTCCATGTGTGTCTGGATTTTCCCATTCAGATCAGTGGATGTAAACCAGGTGACCCTCCTACTGATGGCACAAGAACTTCAGGCTCTTTGGTGTAAAGAAGATGCAGTTGCCCAGATGCAGAGGAAGTTCTGTCTCCAGGACACCACTTCCCAGGCCAGACCCAGGATGCTCTCTGCCCTGTCTGAGAGCTCAGGATGCTCTCTCCCCTGTCTGAGAGCTCAGGATGCTCTCTCCCCTGTCTGAGGGCTCAGGATGCTCTCTCACCTGTCTCAGAGCTCAGGATGCTCTCTCTCCTGAGAGCTCAGGATGCTCTCTCCCATGTCACAGGCTCAGAATGGTCTCTCCCATGTCTCAGAGCTCAGGATGGTCTCTCCCCTGTCTCAGAGCTCAGGACGCTCTCTCCCCTCTCTCAGAGCTAAGGATGCTCTCTCCCTTCTCTGAGAATTCAGAATGCTCTCTCCCCTGTCTCAGAGCTCTGGTATTTCTCTCCCCTGTATGAGATCTCAGGATGCTCCCTCCCCTGTCTCAGAGCTCAGGATGCTCTCTCCCCTGTCACAGGCTCAGAATGGTCTCTCTCATGTCTCAGAACTCAGGATGGTCTCTCCCCTGTCTCAGAGCTCAGGATGCTCTCTCCCCTCTCTGAGAGCTCAGGCTGCTCTCTCCCCTGTGTCAGAGCTCAGGAGGCTCTCTCCAATGTCTCAGAGCTCAGGATGCTCTCTCCCCTGTCTCAGAGCTCAGGATTTTCTCTCCCCTGTCTGAGAGCTCAGGTGGTCTCTCCTCTGTCTCAGAGCTCTGGTTTTTCTCTCCCCTGTCTCAGAGCTCAGGATGCTCTCTCCCCTGTCTGAGAGTCCCATCATGCTCTCATGCCTGTCTGAGCCTAGTGCGGACATTTGTTTAAACCCCTTTGCTCCGGGGACTGAACTTGGTCCTCCTTGGTAGAAGAATGAATAAAGGACAGAGAACCATATGAATTTGAAAGTTTATACAGCAGTTTTGTTTTTTGAAAAAAAGGGTAGGTACTCTCGATTTTAAACCAACTCATTGTTTAATATCCAAGGAGTAAAAAATCAACTTGTGACAGGTACCTTAAAATTCATTGTGCACATGGAGAGCAAGGTGTCTCCTTGACATACAATTTCCCAGTTGGGACTTGCTCTGAAGATAGTCCACTGTGGTGGTTATCTTCTCTTCTACTCCAAAGCTAAGGCCTCACTTGAGGAAGAAGGGAAGCAATTATGTTCTTCAGAAGCTGTCCCCAATGAAATTTGGAAGAGGAGGAGAGGGCCAATAATGTGGAAACACCAGGGACAGAGCCTTGGCTAGTGGCACATATTCTCACTGCACATTCTTCCATTAACTTAGTTAAACCCCATTTAACCCCGAGAATACTTGTGAGCCCAACAAATGCAGTAGTTGTGGAGTGAGATGGAGTGTTGTCTTTCAGGGACTGAGGCCCTGCAGGGGGTTGCTTCTCCCTGACAGGTGAAAACGCTCCACACTGCACTCTTGGTGGTGGTCTGTGTGAGACAGGAGCTCTCTACAAATCCAGAAGTTACAAACACAACTCGGGAAGCCAAACCCATCAAAGGACAAAAGGACAGCACAGAGCTTGAGAGGCCCCAGCACCCTAGGTGAGCGACCTGCTCACTCTGAGTTACTCACAGGTTCCATGTGATTCTCCTCTGAGACACTGATCATACTCTCTGTGACCAAGGAGAGAAGTTGCTGAGAGGGTTGTGAGCCTCTGGACCTTCCCTCTTCCTCTGCTGTCTGAAGGTAAGGGGCCTGTGTACAGTGGACATCCTTCAGCTGTGCTGGAGCACGTCTATAACTGTGAGGTAGATCCTGATTCACCAGAGTTCTGTGGTGGGTCCAAACATGAGGAGATGGAAAGGCTCTCTGACTTCTGGGGAAAACTCCGCTTTCCTCAGCCTCCATGCTTTCCTGCATTAAGAGTCTTTCTGCATACATTCTTAACCTCTCCCTATCCACACAGGTAATATTATGCTATATACTCATATTGTTCAACTTTATAATATCAATTTTTGACATTGAGATGATAATAACTACGTCATTCATTATATAATCTGTCTTTTCAAAGATCAATTAACAATATTTATTATTTAAAATCATAGTTTCTCTTGCGAGAATTTTGGTTTTGTCAGTGTTCTTATAACTTAATGCAACACACTTTAAACTTATATTGCTATTATGTAGCGAGCAGGATTCATCTCTACTGTTCTTGTGATTGCGTACCGAGCAGCATTCATCTGTACTTTTCTTGTGATTGTGTAGCGAGCAGCATTCATCTGTACTGTTCTTGTGATTCCGTAGCGAGCAGCATTCATCTGTACTATTCTTGTGATTGTGTAGCAAGCAGCATTCATCTATACTGTTCTTGGAACCCAGGTGCTCACCTACCTAAGCTGTTGGTGTCAGGTTCAGGTGGGGCCTTGTACATACCACAGAATGCAAACCTGTTCTTATGACTCCTGTCCTGTTCCCAAAGCGATATGAGGTGCACTCACCACACTCTCCTCTGACATTGTATATTTCATCCTGTCACACTGAAAGAAAAGTGAGCTTTTATGCCTTTCAGAGCTAATCCTGAATCCGATTCTGGGACAGAGAACTTTGGGAAGGTGGGAGAATGTAGGAAAAATGAGACTCATTAGAAAGATCTGAGGGTTAAAAGATCAGACTGGTCCATCAGGGCATAGAAATAGACCAGTAAACCTCATTGTCAATGCATTCAATCTCTGAGAAAGTTTTCAGTCCATTTTTATCCTAGATCAAGTACTTAAAGTGCTCTGCCTTTCACAGAAGCCTGTGGCTGAAGGACTTCTTAGTGAGACACTTGGTGCTGCTCTCTCTTGTGTGGTGCAGTCTTCAGCTGCCCCATTTGTCAGGACAGGAAACAAGTGGAAGGCAGTAACTGGTATTCCTAAAGTCAGGGCCTGCCTGGTACCAAACCTGGGCACGAGTTGTGTTCCCGTTCTTCATGCTGCCAGAGATGTTCAGCACAGAAAGATCAAACCCTATCCCGTCATGACCAGCAGGAAGTGGAGGTAAGGCCTACAGAACTGCTCCTGAAGCAGAGTCCATGCAGAGCCTAGCTGACATCCAGCATCCTTGTTTTTGTAGCTCTGGAGAACCTGACCACAGAGTGGCTAAGTTCTTAGGTGGACTGGGATTGGAGCTCTTGCATGTGGTTAGGCAACACCCAGGCTGCATGGTTTCCACCACCAGCTGTGCCAAGGCCATGGGGCTAGGTAGTTACTGAAATGCCAAAGAAAGTGCTGGAGATAGGGTGGAGACTGGGGTTCTTTGTGGAAATCATAAAACAAGTGATGAATTTCTGTTCCAAGAAGAGTCCCAAGGCAACAGAACAAACCCAGCACCTCCACCCCTCTGGGTGTGTCACAGCGACTGGCCCCTCTCTGCTATGGAGTTTCTTTCAGGTCAGGTAGACAGGTGGACTTAGTGTATGTTTGATGCTGGACCCTAGTTTTTGCCACTAGAGGACTTTAGTGGGGATTCCTAATTCATAAACTGCCCTTATCTAATGACAGCACACAACCCAAGGTTACCCAAAGGCAATCCCCCTTGATTAACATCACCACATACAGAACCGACCCAGACTTCCCTTTCAAGCCCCTGAGGTCAAGAGTGTGAACTCAGCACACTCCAGAAGACACCCAAGGATGAGAATTCCAAGGCTCTATGTTTCCTCTAGGGCACGCTCCCTGTCTTCATCCTGGGTTATCTGATTTTCTCACGGAAAGACACCCATTTGCTAGATGTCTTTGGCTGATTCAAATTTAAGTGTTGGGCCCTGTCTGGAGAAGTTATGCAGTTTCACTTATGTTGGGGACCACAAAACCCCTCAACATTTGTAAACCTTGAAACCACAGAATCATTTTAAATTGGAAAAGTATAAAACTATTAAGTTTCTATGACAAAATGCCTTGGAAGCAAAAAGTAAAACTGGAAATATTATATGCACCATAATGAGAGATAGAATTATTCAGTGAACTAAGAGGAAATAATGAGGAAATTGAAACTTTTCTGAATTTATGAGATGGTAAAGAACAAAGTAATCTAGTTTTGTGTGTCTCTAGGTGGGAGGTGGAGAAGGCAGACAGTTCCTTTCTAAAGCATGTCCAAGCTTCTGGAATGGGATGATAAGAACTTGAATGAAAAGACAACCAGGGAGAATTTAAAGTATGGGTGGTGTGGATTTACTGCACATGGAAGGGATGTGTAATCTTTTGAAGCAGATCAACTTCGCTGGTATGAAGTTTTAAAGTGTGGGTTGAAAATTTAGATTTTTGAATATTAGTCCTTAAGATGAGGTTTGTGACTGCATAGAGTTACCCCCAAAGAGTCACTGAAAAAGGAGAATTTCCTGGGAAAGTTGGAACTGCTGCATATTTCCTGACTGTCCCTTCAACTCAAGAAATTTGCTGTGATATGAAATGATAGTGCAGGTACGTATCTTCACTATTCCTACTTTCCTCAAGAAAGAGTTTACTGCTTCTAAGTTTTTTTTCTGACTAAGTAGTGGTTTGAATCTTGTCAAGAGGACAAATTTTGTCATTCTAACAGGACTGGGCATTGTGGGGAACATCTTCATTTCTGTGAAGTACACATGCATTTTGTGAAGCAGTGAAAGAAAATCTGCCCATGTTGTTCTCACTCATTTGACCTTTATACATATCATAATGCTTCTTTCCAAGGGAATGCCAAAGTCATTAACAGTTTTTGGTTTGATGAATTTCTTAGGTGATGTAGCTGTAAGATGCTTGGTTACCTGGAGAGGGTGGCCAGGGCCTGTCCATCAGCTCCACCAGTCTCCTTGGGGTGGTCCAGGCCATCACCATCAGTCCAGAGCACCCATGTTGGGAGGGTCCAGCTGAGGTCTGCATGACACATCCTTTCCTTGTTGCTCTTCTTCTGGATACTCAATTGCTTGATAAGCATGAACTTACCATTTTACCTCAAAAATATTACCAGTATAAACACATCAGAGATCAGTAAAAACAACAACTATTGACATTTTCTACAATAAATTGGATAATCAGATTTTTTTTTACTCTTGTGGTCCTTAGAGATGCTGTGCTCCAGGGCTACATGGTCTTCCTCCTGCACAAGCACCACCAGCATGTTCTCTACCTGCAGACCTCCAAGCTGCTCTACAGAACTCCCGCTGAGATGAAGGCTGCTCAAAGTGCTCTCCTTCTGATGCTCTGTTTTGTTTTTTATTATTATTTGTATTTAACTTTTAATTTTTTACAGACTGCATTTTGATTCATTGTACAGAAATGCAGTTTTCTATTCTTCTACTGGACCCATTGTTTTATGTCCTTTTATGTCACTTTCTCTTTCGAGAAGCATTTTATACACAGTATTGTTCTAGTATTTGTGGACCTTGGCTATGCAATACTCAGCCTATTTGTACTGATTCTCAAGGATGGACATCTGGCTGAATGTTGGCATGCAGAGAAAGATATTGAATGAGAAAATTTCTATATCATTGATCTTTTCAGTACTTAAGTTTGAAAACCTTCTTAGTTTTTTATTGCTGTGTGTGATAAAAAAAATCAAGTAAGTGTAGTGGAATCACTGGGAGGCACATTTCCATACCACATGCTGATTACTGTGGTATGATGTATGTCTTAGGAAGATGCATACAGGTACTTTATGTGTATCTCTCTTATGTCCCTCTATATATTTGGTGGTTTTTCTGTCTTGTAAGCCTCAAACTCTGTTATGTGTATTGATAGCTAAGGTATATTCATTTGTGTTAATATTTCAAATAGAATAAAATTATATACCTAAATAGATGTCATCTACACTATGAAATCTGCTAGAAGGAGGAGATGTAATAGTTAATTGTCTTATTTTATAGAAAGATGAATGGAGATATAATGAAAATAATTTAGTTTTATGTCTGTCTTGCCCATTTTTAGTTCACAATTTGCATACATTTTTCTCCAATAAATGAGAAGTTGGTGTTGGTCACAATTCATGACTTGATTCAAGGCTATACTTTTTAGTCTTTACCCTGCTCGGCATTGTCCCCATATCATCAGCACTCCACCTCATATTCTGATTTGCAATGAAGTTAATCAAATTTTCCTTTTTCTTAAATGGAACAAAAAGTGTGAAGTCATGAAGAATGAACCAATATGGCAATAAGGTATTTGATTAAGCTAATTTAACATATTATTGATACTGTTGATGTATTGATCATATTCCCTCCAAGATATCAGAGTTGAGGCAGAGGCCCTTCCCTCCTTAGCTATGTTGTCCTCTTTCTCTTTTTCATGACCCTGTTTATGTTTGAATGTTTAAATTCACTGGTAAAAAGGGGTGAAAGCCTTTTCTATGTGGTTTGTTTATACCATGCTAACTCAGATTTAATGTTATTAATTAATGTTATTATGTCATAGATCAAAATTAGGAGTTTACCTGCCTCATATAATGGTGGGGTTCTTGGATATATAGGGTGCACCACTGTTTTAATTCCACATTCTCCCATGAAACTCTTTCCTAAATTCTAACATAGAAAACAAGACAAAGGGATTCATTGCTGAACAGGTGGCATGGAGTACCAATCCCAGAAGTGCCTCTAGGAATAAATAGCATATAAAATTGGAATCATGAAGATTAGTTGGCTGAGCATTAACAGCACACAAGTGTCTAGACAAATGAGAAGGTGACTCATGACTGCTGGAAACAATTTCCTAAGTTTGCATGGATTTTATTTTTCCTTCATAAGTATCACCTTCTTCACTCTAAAATGTGGGAATTGAGTTGAGAAAATAAAAATCCATCTGAAATCATGATTAGAAAATGATTGATTGGGATGACACACATGAATAACAATGTTGCACACACGTGGAGTGGAAGACAGGAGGAGAATGGGAAACACTGGTCATTGGAACACACTGACATGATTGGTGGTTCCTTTGACTACTCAAATACCTGTAGGTTTTTTAAAACAGTAAAATATAAACAGTGAGAAGAATGCATCAGTTGTGCCTTAGAAAGCCCACATGATGTTTATAGTAGAGATGGCTGAATAGTTCTGTATTTTTTGTGAGTTAACGTCCACATGAAGAAACCCAAAAGAATATATTATATGGATTTCTTCTAGCAGTGTTTACACACAGAACTGTAATTGCTAAAAATTAAAATAGGAAGTATTTCATAACAACTAGAAGAATACATCAAGTAAAAGTCATCAGTGATTTCTAATTCACAGTGGATTTTATACAAGAGATCTTGAATCTCAGACAGATTAATTGATCATGAACCTAGTGAATCCCTCCTCTTACTGTTGAATGCAGGATTATTTTGGGTCTCCATCAATTATTGTTAGTTCTTGCCCAGTGTCAGTTAATGATTGAAACGTCTGCTAATTCCCCTGTTCCCATGACCAGTAATTCTATTAAGTGAATGTAGGTCTTCCTGTGGAAGAGTAGTAGAAAGTGGTCAGTGTGCTCTAGTAGGACAGCAAGTTTCCTCCTGAGGAGCGCCATTCCCACCACACAAGGAGCTCTGTGACTACAACCTGGCTCCAGGATGGGATTAATGGAGGAGCCATGAAACCTGTTCTGAAGACTCAAGTCAGATTTCTTCTTAAAAGTGTGGGTGCTCCAGCCTTCTACAGATACAGCAAGAGCTGGGGGAAACTCCCATATGTTTCATTCCTCAATCAATCAATGCCAAAGACCTCTCAGGGTCTCACAAACTGCTTATTTTTTTATTATGGTAAACATGACCACTGTCCTTCAGTGAATCAATGCCACCATACAGCACATGTGGCCTTGAGATCTTATGGTACCCTTTGTGTTAAAGTATTCTAGTTCTTTGCTGGAATTTCCCAATTTGATGTTGATTTAATGGCAAAGCCCAACAGAGTTCATCTTGAATCCTAAGCTAACTTCATAAAGTTTTTCAGCAAATGCTGTTGGTAAAACTAGATATCCTCATGAAAATATGATATTGGGTACTAATTGGAAACTACACACAAAACTGCACTGAAAAAGTTGAGCAATGATTCAGATGTACAATTGAAATTTTAGAACTCCTCAAATGTGATATAGGGAAACAAGTCTTGAAGAGACAGACTTTCAGTGTGTTAAGTCTCTTGCTGTTGTTGAGTCTGACTTTGAGTTCATGAAACTCCTGCTTCAGTCTCGCTAGCTACTGGGATTACAGACTTGCACCACTATGTCTGGCTAGATTAGTTCTTAACTAGGAGAGAAGAATTAGCTAGTGTTAGCAAGGACTTGAAGAAAAAAAATTTGGATATGGAAAAGTGACTCTAGATATGTATGTGCACTGTTTTTGAGATCGATGTTTCTTTTCCTTTATGAGAATTAAAAGCATAGTGCAATCCATCTCAACAACAACAAAAAATAAATTATGGGGCATTATGCTACTTCAGCACTCAAAATTTACTATACAGTTTTTGGAATCCAAGCAGCATTTTATTGGCATAAAAAGAAAGAGTTGCACTTATGGAAAAGTATAGGAGACTAGAAGTAGCTCATACATGTGCAGCCAACTGATTTTCACCAAAGTCCTCTGAAGCTTCATTAGAGAAAGAACAGACTTCTCAAAGAAGTGGCCCTGGAAAAATTTTATATTCACTTGGAAAAGAATGTAACCAGTCTTTTGTGCCTTGTCAAGTATAAATTGTATTAAGAATGGATTAAAGATTTAAATTAGAGACCCTGAATTAAACAAAGAAGTAGAAGAAAACAAAAGGAAAACTTTAAGACATCATAATATGCAAGGATTTTTGGACAAGTTACAAGAATGACAGGAAACACAAGAAAAGGGGACAAAGGGAATTCTATTGCACTACAAGTGCTGTGCACAGGAAAAGAACACAATGAACAGCAGTGAAGAAAAAAAACTACCTAGTACTTGAACATATTGGGAAATCTTGTATCTCAAAGAGGGTTTAGTAAATATATAAAACATATTTTATATATTTACTGTATAGAAGTTGTTGGTGTACATTAGTGGGAGACTATCAGCATAGGCAGTGTCTTGTGTTGAAGCCCAAAAGTACAAACAAACATGCAAAACAAAAATCAATAACAGAACACATAAACAATTCCAGAGCAAGAAAAAAAGAACCTGTTTTAAAAAGGTCTAGGTACACATTTCTCAGAAGACAACTGAAAATAGTGAACCTCAGTAATTATCATGGTTATGTAAACCAAGCCTCAATGCCACTAGAATGGTCACTGTCCAAAACAGTAAAGAAGTTCTGGTAGAAATGTGACAGAAAGGAACATTCTCACACTGTAGTTGGAAATGCAAATGAGTACAGACATCAAGGAAACTGGAAGAATCCAGAAAACATTAAAAATACAACTACCACATCAACCAGGGATCCCAACTTGGGTTTAAATTTGAAGGATGTGAAATCAGTGTGTCAAGGTGACACCTGCAATCCTATGTTCACTGAAGGTAAAACAGCAGTAAGAGAAAAGCAAAGGAAGATCTCGCTCTTAGGTGGATTAGAACACTGTTCTCAGAGAAGTGGACAGGAGAAGGTAAACACCAGAGGCCTGAAGGAGGGAGGGATAGGGATAGTGAATAAATGGTACCATTACAGTGTATAGGAGCAAAGACTTCTGATGGGCCAGGATTCAGCTGCATCAGTTGATAATGGAAATAATGTATATTTCACAAAGCTGGAGGAAAAGAGTCTCCTTTGGCATAAAAATTATATATTTGAGGTTGTGTGTGTGTATGTGTGTGTGTTTGGTTTGAATATTATTAAAAGCATATGTGTACAGAAACATCTAATTATATTGCACAAATATGTGTAAACTAGTGTCAATTAAATAAACAATGACCTCTGAGATAGAAAGTTGTTAAAAGTAAACAATGTAACTCATATCACTACTTATATCACCTATTATTTTATGAGATTCTGGCATGTAATTTGCTATTTGAAATAGATTAAAAGTCTATAGCCAGACCTCACTGAACACACCCAATGTCATCTGAAATGGATTAAAGTTGAGGTGACCAAGGTCACCTTGATCTTGTCCACTGGGTCACATGTGGGTCCACAGATAGAACTCACCAGTGGTTGTCACATAAATAACTCACCAGAGGAAGGACAGAAAATCAGCACCTTAATGTGAGAAACCATCCTAAGATCTCAACATGTTCAGTAGCTGCCATGTAAATAAATTCAACATGAAGACCATCCAGAACACTGTGTCCTGCTTGATCAGCATCTAAAAGTGTGAAAAGAGAAGGTTTCTTACAAACCACATTTACTTAGTGACACTTTTGCCTGTTGGACACTATAAATGTTCTCACCACCAGGTGCTCTGGATGTCTGACATGGGGCTGCAGGACTTAGTGTTTGTCCTTCTGGGTTTTGGTCTTTCTTTGGGGTGGCCATTCTTCAATGCCTCTTTTATTTCATTTGTAATGGGAATGTTCACTTGGTGCCATTGTTTATAGGATGCTTGTAATTTGATTTGATTTTTACAGTGGCTCACAGGCAAAAGTTTACACTCAATGCAACAGGAGATGTTGGATTCTGAGCAATGCTGTCATGGTTAAGACATAGGGGCCTTGGAGGTGAACTGAATGTTGCATTGTGAGATTGGCATGAGAATGGGGTTCAAGGCTGGAAAGCTCTGGTGTGTGATCAGAGCTCATGTCAAGCAATGCAGGAGTGTTCAGAGGTACGGCTGTGAAGATATGATTGGATCATGCAGGTGGTGTGACACCTAAAAATGGGGTCCTGTGGGAGTGACCATGGGACTCTATGTGACCCTGGTTCCTTCTAGCCTTCTTTTTATCCTTCCTGCTGTCATGAGCTGAGCAGCTTTTCTCTGCCTCCCTGGTGTTTCTGCCTAGGAGTCAGCAGCCCATGGGATATAACTCTGAAACCATGAACCAAAATGAAACTTTCTCCCCTTGGTGCACATGCCATGCAGCATCTAGGGAGCCTGAAGTAGGAGGACAATCACCTCATGGAAGCCTGGCAATTCAGTGAGACCCAGACTCAAGGAAAAGAAAAACAGGATTGGAGATCTGATTCAGTAGCAGAGCCTCCCTGACTTCAATTGTCAGTAATGCAATAAAAAAAATAAAAAAGCAACACAAATAAAAAAGCAAATTTTCCTATTGTAAACTTTTCTTGTCAGTTAGTTTGTTCACAGTGAAAAAGCTGCCTTTGGAGTTCTGTATTTACAGTGGAAATGCTTTAAACATTTGTGGTTAGTTTTATTAACAACAAATAAGGAAGAATTCATCAGTGGTCTCTGAAGGGAAAAGAGTAGACAAAAACTAACCAAACTAATGTGTGTGGATAAGTAGCCAGTTATGTCAAATTTCAGACTTGATTTCTTAAGTAAATAAATACCATTTTTCCACCTGAAACACTGCAACTGCTTGAGAAACTCAGTAAAACATTGAACACATTAGTCCAGGCATCAACCTCCTTAATAATCTTCCTGAAACTCATAAAAAGGAAAAGAAGACAAGTATGGCATGGTGGTGCACACTTGAACTCCCAGGGGTTGGGGAGGCTGAGTCAGGAGGATCTCAAGTTCAAAATCACCATCAGATGAATTTCATGATTGCTTGCTCTATTTCTGTAAGGTACATCCCTGGGATTTTAATTGGAATTGCATGGAATCTATATAGCACTGCTGGTAGTATGGCCATTTTGACAATATTAATTCTGCCTATCCAAGAACATGGGAGATCTTTCCATCTTCTAAGGTCTTCCTTAATTTCTTTCTTTAGTGTTCTGCAATTATCATTGTAGAGGTCTTTCACCTCTTTTGTTAGATTGCTTCCCAAGTAATTTATTTTTTCAAGGCTATTATAAGTAGGATAATTTTTCTAACTATTCTTTATGAGGACTCATCACTTATGTATAAAAATGAAATAGATTTATGAGCATTGATCTTATATCCTGTTACTTTACTGAATTCAGTAAAGTATGAAAGTATAAAGTACTTTTATGAGTTCTAAAAGTTTACTGGTGGACTTTCCCAGTTTCTCTCTATATATAATCATGTCATCAGCAAATAAGAATAGTTTGAGTTCTTCTTTTCCTATTTGTTTCCCTTTAATTTCTTAATTCTGTCTAATTGCTCTGGCTAGAGTTTCAAGGATAATGTTGAATAGAAGTGCAGAGACACTTCATCTTATAGAAAAGAAAGTAGGTCCAAATCTTCAACATGTCAACTTAGAACCAGATTTCCTTAACGTGACTCCCACAGCACAAGAAATAAAAGCAAGAATCAATAACTGGGATAGATTGAAACTAAAAAGCTTACTCTCAGCAAAGGATACTATAAGCAATGCGAAGAGAGAGCCTACAGAGTGGGAGAAACTTTTTACCACTTATACTTCAAATAGAACACTAATTTACAGAATATATAATGAACTCAAAAACTCTACACCAAGAATACAAATAACCCAATCAACAAATGGGCTAAGGAAATGAACAGAAACGTCACAGAAGAAGATCTACAAACAATCAACAGATATATGAAAAAATGGTCAACATCTCTAGTAATAAGAGAAATGCAAATCAAAACTATCCTAAGGTTCCATCTCACCCCAACTAGAATGGCAATTATCAAGAATATAAGCAACTATATGTTTTGGTGAAAATATGGGGAAAAAGGTACACTCATACATTGCTGGTGGGGATATAAATTAGTGCAGCCACTCTGGAAAGCAATGTGGAGGTTCCTTAGAACACATGGAATGGAATCACCATTCGACCCAGCTATCCCACTCCTTGGCCTATACTCAAAGGACTTAAAATCAGCATACTACAGTGATGCAGTCACATAAATGTTCATAGTTGCTTAATTCACAATAGCCAGATTGTGGAATCAACCTAGATGTGTCTGAATTGATGAATGGTTAAAGAAACTGTGGTACATATATACAATGAAATATTGTCATAAAGAATAATAAAATTATGGCATTTGCAGGCAAATGGATGAAATTTAAGAATATCATGCTAAGAGAGATAAGCCCATCTCAAAAACCCAAAGACAAATGATCTTGCTGATAAGCAGATGATGATACATAATGGGGGGGTGGGCAGGGGGCAAGAATGGAGGAAGAGGGGCTGTATAGAGGGAAAAGAGTTGTGGGAGGGGTGGGGGGAAGGAAAAAATAACAGAATGAATCAAACACCATTACCCTGTGTAAATGTGTGATTACAGAAATGATATGCCTCTACTTCATGTACAAACAGTGAAACAAGTTCTCCCCCATTTGTTTACAATAAAGAAAACAGTATTAGCAATTTAGTGAGACCCTAAGCAACTCAGTAAAACTGTCTCATTATATAGAATAAAAAGACTGGGATGAGGCTTAGTGGGTGAACTCTCCTGGGTTCAATCACTGTTACCAAAAAGTGAAAAAAATTAAAATAAATTAAAAAATTAAAAAAGAAAGGAAGAAACCCAAGAATGGATAAGTGTGACATCAAATGAGAATCTTCCACAATCAAAGGAAACAATTAAGACTGTGTAAGACAGCCATTGGTCTGGGAAAAAATCCTTGCCCTCTACACTTTCAGCAGAGTATTTATGTCAATAATATGTACAACTGGACACCAAAAAAAAAAAAATCTCAAAACCCAATAAAACAACTACAATGTAAGACACAACAAAATAAATTAACCCAGTAAGTAAATGGACATAGATCTGAACAAATATTTCTCAAAGAAGAAACACAAATACCTAAAAAATATATGTGAAAATGATCAACATCCTTAACCATCAGGAAAATGAAAATCAAACTATGCTATAAGTTTATCTCCCTTAATACACATCAGGGATACAAAGCATAAAAATTGCTGGTGAAGATGTGGGGAAGTGCACTTATACATTATTGTTGGGACTGCAAATTAGTACAAGCACGCTAGAAAGCAGTGTGGAGATTCCTCAAAAGACCAGCAATGGAACCACCACAACCCAGCTACTCCACTGCTACTCCACTCCTTGGTATTCCTCCAAACAACTAAAATCACAGTAATATAGAGAAACAGAAAATCATGGTTTTTACAGGCACAATTCATAACAGTCATATCATGGAACCAGTCTAGGTACCCACCAAAACATGAATGATTCCACAAAATGTGTTGTATATACCCAAGTGAGCATTGATCTGCCAGCAACCAAGTAGACCAAAACAGAATTTTACTAGGTGACTTTAACACAACTTTCTCACCATTGGACAGATTTTCCAAGCAAAAATTGAGCAAAGAATCCATAGAACAATATAACACAATCAATAATTTAAACTTAACAGATATATATATAGACTTTTGCATCCATTAAAGAGTCAATACACTTTCTTCTCAGCAGGACAAGAATCCTTCTCTTAAATAGGTCATATGTTATGCCACAAAGCAACTCTTAGCCACCAGAAAAATATATAGATAGTACCTGCATTATATCAGATCATTATGGAATGAAATTAGAAATCAACCACAAAATAAAATACAGAAGCTACTCCAACACCTGGAGACTAAATAATGCACTATTGAATGATGCATGGATAACTGAAGACATCAGGGTGAAGATAAAAAAAATTCTTAGAGGTAAATGAGAAGAATGATACAACATATCAAAATCTCTGGGATGCTACCAAAGCAGTACTGAGAGGAAAATTCATTGCATGGAGCACATTCAATAAAAGAAGAAAAAGTCAACAAATAATTTATGTAAATTTAAGGTTCAAAGCCCTAGAAAAAGAAGAACAGATCAACACCAAAAGCAGTAGAAGATAGGAAGGAATTTAAATCAGAGCTGAAATCAATGCGATTGAAAAAAAAAGCAACATTTCAAAAAATTGACAAAATGAAATGTTGGTTCTTTAAAAAAATAAACAAAATTCACAAACACTTAGCCACACTAATGAAGAGAAGAAGAGAGAAAACTCAAATTTCTAAAATTCATGATGAAAAAGGAAATATCATGAGAGACACTATTGAAATATAAAACATAATTAGAAGATATTTTGAAAATCTATACTCCAACAAAATAGAAGATCTCAGACACAGACAAATTTCTAGAGAGACATGATCCAGTCAAACTGAATCTGGAGGACATTCAGAATTTAAATAGATCAATTTCAAGCAATTAAGTAGAAGAAGTCATCAAAAGCCTACCATCCAAGAAAAGTCCAGGACTAGAAGGATTATAGAAGACCTTCAAAGAAGAACTCATTCCAATTCTCCTCAAATTGTTCTGTGAAAACGAAGAGGAGATAACCTTTCCAAACTAATTCTAGGAAGCTAATATCACCCTGACACAAAAACCAGACAAATACACATTGAGGAAAGAAATTTTCAGACCAATATCCCTAATGAGCACAGATGCAAAAATTCATAACAAAATTTTATCAAATCACATACAAAAAACATATTAAAAAGATAGTACACCATGATCAAGAGGGCTTCATCCCAGGGATGCAAGGTTAGTTCAACACCCAGAAATCAAAAAATGTTATTCACCACATCAAGAGGCTTAAAGTTAACTATTACAAAATTATTTCAATAGATGCAGAAAATGCATTTGATCAAATACAGCACCACTTCATGCTAAAAAGACTAAAATCACCTTAATAAACAGATACAGGAAAATCAGTGTTTTTAGAAGTGCAATTCATAACAGTCAAATTATGGAACCAGCTTAGGTGCACACCAACACATGAAAGAATCAAGAAAATGTGGTGTATATGCCCAAATGAGCATTGCTCTGAACTAAAAGATGCAATGGTGTCAAATGAAGGTTCAATGATGGAACTGAAAACATTGAGCTTGGTGATATAAGCCAGACTCAGAAAATCAAGGGTCAAATATTCTCTCTCATGTGTGGAAGAGACAGAGACAGAGAGAGAGAGAGAGAGAGAGAGAGAGAGAGAGAGAGAGAGAGAGAGAGACAGAGAGGGAGAGAAGGGGAAAAGAAAATTAAAAGGAATCTTATGAAAACAGGACGGTAACCAATAGAACCAATAGAATAGAGGAATAGGATTGAGAGAGGGAGGAAAAATCAACCAGAATTATCTCATGTATATTGTGAAAATATAATGAACAATTTTCATCTATTTATATACATACACATATATGTATGATTTTGAAGCAAAAATAATAGAAGGGAGATCAAAAAAATAGAGCCAGTCATGAGGAAGAGGAGAAAGGGTATGATTGGGAAATTATGGGTGAAAAATCTGTTGGAATCATGTTATGGACACTGTGATCATGGCATCATTTATCCTTACAGTATGTATTATCACCCTACAATCAGTTAAAAAGATAGAAATTAAAATTATTCTATAAAGCACTGAAATAAAATGAAAGGATTCCCACAGTGAGTGTCTTCTGGCAACACATAGTGGAATTCCCTGTGCTGTTTTTACATAGCATAAAGTTAGGAAAATCCATTTCTTTATTCCTCCCTGATCCATTTCATCCTCACTCCCCCTCAACCCCTTTCATCCAGCCACGAAATTTTCCTCTATTTTGATTGACAGATTGCCTTGCATTTCTCCCTCCTTCCCTCCCTTCCTTTCTTCTTTTCTTCCTCCCTCCCTCCCTCCCTCCCTCCCTTCCTTCCTTCCTTCCTTCCATCCTTCCTTCCTTCCTTCCTTCCTTCCTTCCTTCCTTCCTTCCTTCCTTCCTTTCTCTGTCTGTATTTCTCTCTCTCCCTCTCCCTCACTTTCTTTTCCTTCTTCCCTCCCCAGTCTCTTATGGACTACCTTTCATACATCGGCAAAATTATTTAACTTTGCCTTTTTGGATCTGACTTTTATTACATTTAGTAAGATAGTCTCCAGGTTCATCCAAGTAACAACAGAGGCATGATGTGATTCTTCACTATGACTGAACAATATTCCATTGATACATACACCACATTTTCTTTAGCCATTCATCTGTTGAAGGGCATCTAGGTTGGTTCCATAGCTTGGCTCTTGTGAATTGAGGTGCTGTAAACATTGATGTGGCTGCATCTCTGTAGTGTGCTGATTTAAAATCCTTTGGAAATATACTGAGTAGAGGGGTAGTTGAGACATATGGTGGCTCCATTCCTAGTTTTCTGAGGAATCTTCATACATTTCTCTGGAGTGTTAGTACCAATTTGTAGTCCCACCAACAAAGTAGCCGTGTACCATCCCCCACATCCTGGTCAACACTTAATGTTATTTTTGTTCTTGATAACAGCCATTCCAACTGGAGTGAGATGAAACATCATTGTGGTTTAAATTTTATTTTCCCTAATTTCTAGAGAGGTTGAATATTTTTCCATGTAATTGATGAGCATGTGTATATCTTCTTCGGGAAGTGTCTTTTTATTTCTTTTGCCTAGTTATTAATTGGGCTATGTGTTTTCTGGTAAGGTTTTTCAGTTCTTTATATATTCTGGATGCTAAAGCCCCATCTGAGGAACAGAAGCCCAAGATCCCCCATTTTTTGGCCCTCTCATCACACTCTTATTTCCTTTGCTGTGCAGAAGCTTTTTAATGTCCTCCCATCCTGCTTATTGATTTTTGGTTTCATTACTGGAGCTTCAGGAGGCTTGTTAAGGAGTCTGTTCCTGAGGTGACATACTGTAGTGCTGGGCCTGCATTTTCCTATAGCAACTGCACTTTCTGGTCTGTTCCCAGGTCTGTGATCCAGGTTGGGCTGACTTTTGTGCAGGGTGAGAGACAGGGGCAGGCTTCCTTCTCCAGTGGCTTCCTGTTCTTCCAGCACCATTTGTTAGAAGGCAGTCTTACCCTTGCCTGGTATCAGGTGACTTTGTCTGTGAGGGTGGCCTGTGTGCCTTGCACTCTGTTCCCTGGGTCTTCACTCTGCTTTCGACCAGGACCATGCAGCTCTGTCCCTGTGGCTCTGCAGTGCAGTGTGAGATCAGGGGTCCTGCTGACTGCAGGGTGGCTCCTTTGGCTCCTGCTGGCCATACTGGCCTTCCCTGCAGCACCCCTCTCTAGGGAGCAAGACAAGTTTCATATTTTATCAGAGTGATTAGTACTCATCCATTTTCCACAAGAATGAGAACTAATCCTACAGACATACTTAATTTTTGAAATTCCCCTAAAAATCTCACACACTGCAGTGCTCACTACTTTATCAACACAACTCGTATACTATAGAAGGAGCTTTTTCATGAGTATGCAATCATAGAAAGGCATTTAATAAAATACTCAACTACTACAACCAGTTTCAAGATAAAACAATGCACCGCTTCTGCTGGCATGCAGAATCTGCACACACTGCAAGTCTCTGCAACTGAAAACCACCTTCAATTTTCTGTACATTTTGCTCCAGTATTCTCACCTTATGAATCTGAAAAATAAAGCCAACACATCAGAACCAGTGTGTTTAAAAGCACTCTGTTAAAGAACAGCAACAGAAACAGAACCTAGCACTACATGTATTCTGGATGTGGTAGTCTAGGGTTTAGATGGCACTTGGGTCACTGCTTTTGGTCCAAATCCCACTAATTAAGGTAGTCACACCAGTAGTCAGTTTCCAAGGCCTGACATCCATCCAGGTCTGCCCCATTTGCATTTTTCTCCATCAGGTAGTGGGATGTTGAGGTCCTGGGATGGTCGCTGTGTGCCAGTTCCAGGTTACCATGTTGTGCGGAGTGGGTTTCTGCATCAGGTGACCACACACATGCCCAGGCTTGGCCTCCCAAGGACAGCAGTCACCACCTTGGCTCTCTGAGCCTCAGGACTGCCACACCTGCACAGTGCTCCATGGGGTCACAGGCTGTCATTTGCTGCTGGGTCTCCAAATTCCTGGGGTCACTGATCTGTTTTGCTCCTTGGCAGGACTAGTAGGGTACTGCTCAGGGGACCTGTGTCAATATGATGATTTTAAAAAACGTATAAGTTTTTCCCATGGTCTCTAAGATTCTTTGCTCTAAGCTTATATATATGTATATATATTTTATATGTAAATATATGTATATGTATTTAAAATAATCCATAATAATAAAACTATTAGATCATTATTTTTCAAAATGCTCTCATCAGATATGAGTGGTATAGTCCTATATTCTACCCAAATACCCGTGTTGATTTGTTCTAATATGAGAAGTTAGGACCTCCATCTACTTGAGTTCTGCAGACACCAGACACCATGATCAAGTCATAAGGCCAAGATACCTGTGAGTCAGGCTGTTCTGAGCATTGGCCACCTGCACAACATGCCAACCTGTCCAGGTTGAGCCCCAGGATGAGCCCCAGTCTGTTCTGTGGCACAATGGAGACCAAACTATTTCACTATTTGGAGGGATTCCATTCGAATCAATGAGAGTTTGACGACAGAGCTCTTCTAAGATGCTGCGCTATCCTCATGCAGTTTTCACCTCTGTGCTGAAAGGCACATCCTGTGTTACCCTCATGATTTGGAGAAGACTTGAAATAAGTTACCTGTACTATTCCAGTCTGCCTGAGTTCTGCATAATTCCCTGTTGAGTACACTAAGGAAGCTCTGATATTTTAGCCTCATTTATTACAGACTAATTTGATTTAATCAACTTAGCAAAACTTACATCGAGTCATATCCCCTTAAGCTAAAATCCTGAATTCATAATCTCTGTTGAGCCTTCCATAACCACCAGCTTGGTCTGGTTCAAATTTATAACCCTTTCACCTTGAGTGTATGCCTTTCAATTCCACTCCCACACACACGCCTCTAGCTGGTGTCACAGAAATCCAGAAATGTTTTCTGAAATGTTTCCTGCAGTATTCACAGACTTGCTGTGAATCCCATCCTGTGAGATTTGGGATGGTGGCCTGGAGGAAGGCAGTCTTTCAGTTGTTCTGTGGCTCAGGAGTCACACTGTGGGAGCAGGGCTCCTCAGGGTGGTGGGTGAAGGAGAATACCATGAAATTCAATGGAGGACAGGCGGAGTCTGGTGGAGACTCAGAAAGTCCTGTGCATTCAATCAAGAACATTTTATTTTCTCAATGAAATTTGAGATTAGTTCTCTGATGCATAATACTAGGAAAAGATTTATGTGTGTCAGCTCAAATTATAATAACAGACTGACAAAAATGTGCAAGAATTTTCAAGAGAAACTGATTTTAAATAATAGTTGTTGCTAACATTTCCTCCAACAACAGGCATATAATGAATGAAGTTAACTCACTTTTTCTTATCCAAAAGTCATGTTTATTTTCTGGCCCTATCTATTACTTATTATCTCTTCTCTCTTGGAGGGCACCAACCCAAGAGGTGTGAGGTGGCATCTTATGGTTTTGATCTGCATCTGCCTGATGCTTAAAAAATGTAAATGTTGAGCTCCTGTTTAACATTTGGTGAAATATTACATGTCCTTTGGGAAATATCTTTTCAAGTCCCTTGAATATTTAACCTAGGTTATTTCTATTTTTAAGTAAAGAGCTCTATATGTTTCTATATGTTTTGGATATTAAACATTTATTAGGTATGGGTTTGCAGATACTCCTCTCATTACACCGCTGTCTTTTTATTGTGTGGTGTGATTTCTGTGTGCAGAATTTATTAGTTTGATGTGATACCACTAGGTAGTTTGCTCTATGGGTGCCATATTTGAAAACTTGCTGAGAAGACCAAAGTTGAGGTGCTTTCTGTATATTGGGTGAGGAGTTGTGCCAGGATCCAGCCCTAGCAGGGGCTGGGAGTCCTAGTTGGAAGGGAGGCATCGACGTGGTGGAGAAACAGCAGACAGAGACACCAAGTGTTCTGAGACTGAAACTTTATCTTTTTTTTCTGCCAACCTTTTTATAGATATTTTTCTTTAGCAATGATTATATCATTTTATGGTTAGTTTAAAGTAAGAAATACCTTCACAATTACAATCTACGCTTCTTCTCAAAGTACACATTCTCTCTGTATGAAAGCCCAGACTAAAACAACCTTATTTCCCACTTGGATTAAAACAACCTTGTCTCCCAGCTAAACTAAAACAACCTTGTCTCCCAGAAAAACTGAGAGCACCATGATCTCCCAGTCTTCAACCTTCAGAACAAACATTTCACTAGATTTTCTGAGAAACCACCCCCAACATGATCTCCAATGTTTAACAGTGAAAAATTTTTATTATTGTTAAAGAGTAAAGAAATCAACTTATAGTTAATATTTAGTCTATTATAATTCATATAATGGCAGACTATGATCTTATTCTGATTTTCAAAGAATTAGACTAAACAGGAAAAACACAAATTATATTTTGACTAACCTAAATATTTTTATTATGTAAAGTATCTCTAGAATTGAGTATTAAAACTAGGAAAGCAACAAAGGCTAAACACCATCCAAGCTCGGAGGAATGCCTCTTTATCTATATTTACAAATTATTATACTAAAGCAATCACAGGCTCCTTTGAACTCAAGAATAGCTGCAATTGTTTATTGTTATATAAGTTATCTATGTATGACTACTAAATATTTATTGTGTACTATTTTGTGTCCCAATATAGTAAAACCTTCCCAATATTTTTCCAATAAGTTTCTAATGATATATTTAATATATTTAATATTAAAAAGCAGCTACACATGGAGACATGCCATGCCTATGGTCCCCAAGAGGGCCCCAAGGATGATCAACAGAACTGTGTCAAGTGTTGAGTCTTCTACTCCAACAGAACTGTGTCTAGTGTTGGAGTGGCAGGAAATAGATGTGGCAGAGTTGTAGAAGTTTGTTCTTATGTATAAACTGTTACACTTGGAGTGGAAATTTTGTTTGTGGTGTAAAGAGAGGGTTCAGTTTTATTCTTTGAATGTGCAAGTCCAGGTTCCCCAACATGATTCACTGATGACATTCATAAGCAATGGTCAGCATCCTGGGCAAGCTCTGCCATAGTTTTCCCACAAAAACCATACCAAAGGAGCACCTGCAGTTGCTCAATGGGAATACTTAGATACAGTGGACCCTCTGATCTCAAGTTCATTTGTGCCATGTGGTGCCACTTACTCACCAAGGGCAAGGTTGCCAAGTATCTCAGTATGGATAGTAATTGACCACATGGTCTGGGAATTAATCATGTCAGAGCTCTCCACTTGTCTTACTTGGTTTACAGAAAGAATGCAACTCCAGATCTGGTGATAGAAGTCAGACTTCAATCACTAGAAAAAGTAGTCACAGTTCCTCAGTTGCTCCCATCCTTGAGCCAGTTTGGGGAACCAGAACTCTCTAAATAATGAAGGTCACAGATCCTCATGAGGATTCTCACTGCACTGACAAAAGTGGTCTCTTCCTCCCACTCTTCCCTGGAGAGACCTATGGTCACTCACCAGGATGACTGGTATAAGGAAACAGGGAGCCACCAGACATTCCAGACTAACAGACACTGGATATGATCTGACGATAACAGCTGAGGTGTAGACTGTTACTGTGACACAACTCAGAGGTCACTTTAGCAGGATCTCATGATAAAGGGAGGTTTTCTCAGGACTGGGACTTTTTATGTCCAATTTACTATAATACAGGAATGATTGTTGACTTGTAGATAATGTAGTCTTTCTGGTTGCTTGTAACATTTTTATTCATTTTAATTTGTAGAAACTTGATTTTGATGGTCTGGGTATTAACATTGATGGCATGATTTAAGATAGGTTTTTATGTTGTTTGAAAATTTGGAGGCTTAACACAACAAATTTGGTGACTATTCAGGCATCTTTCTCTTAAATATTTTGTAAACTTTAAAAGGAAAAATTGATACAAACTACATCTTATGAACCTCACAGTGGTTCACTGCTGCATTCTCAGCTACCTGGGAGGCTGAGACAGGAGGATTGCAAATTCAAAGCCAGCCTCAGCAACTTAGAGAGACTCTGTCTCAAAATAAAAATTCAAAAAGTGGGCAGGAGCTGAGGATGTGGCTCAAAGGTTAAGCATCCATGGGTTCAATCTCTGGTAACATGGAAAAAAAAGTAAGAAACAAAAGTACACCTATGGAAGAAGTCTAAGCTCCAGGCAAACCATAAGTAATCTTTGCCAGCAGTCAGGAAACTTCCCATTGTTCTTCTAAATACTCTGTCTTTAACACTATATCCTGTATTCCTCACAATTAGTATTATATGCCATTCATAATTACACTTCCAGGATTTTCACTCCTTTCCTCTGAGTCCATAACCAGTGACCTATTCAAAGATGACTCACTTTGATCAATTCTCTAGGTTAGATGTGAGGAGGAGGCTGCCACAGAGGAACTGTGGAGACAGTACTGCCTGGTCTTCAGAAAGCCTGAGTTATATGAAGAAGATAACCTCTGAATGACTTTAAAATATAAATACATTAATAAATTACTAAAAGTCTGTAATGTGCCTGGTACAACTAATTAAGAAATAAGTTTTCACAATAGATTACTAGAGAAGTAACACACCCAAAAACATGAAGAACCATCAGAGAGATAGAGGAGAGCCTCCTTAGATATTGGGTGGAACATTTTGTACATCAATTCTAATATTGTTTGAATATGTGCAATATGTAAAATTCAATCACAAGTCTTCCAATCATGCTTGATTACCCATCTTATTACCACAACTATGCATTCTACAAGAATGTGTAATTTAGTTTGAAATTTAAGAATAATTTCAAGAAAAGTCAAGGTTTTCATTTAGTTAAATATCAAAATATTTTGAGTTTCTCAAAACAGAGACTGATAGCACCAGGCACAGTACAGGTAAGTGATGCTTTGAAACAGGGTGCAAATTGTGTTCAACATAAATTTTGATTCAGTTCTTAAAATGCGTTCATATAATTAACAAATCAGAAAATAAAGAAATAAAAATGAATATTTCTCATTTGCCTCCATTAATCTAGTTTGTCTCCAAAATACCACTACTCTTTCAAGTCCTTTTGTACTCTTGCAGGAGTACATAATGAACAGTATCCAGCTGAATATACTGTCATATCACATCCTAAGTATGACTCCACTGCAAGGATTTTATGTTGATTTTAAATTACATTTTAGATAATGTTGTAAGCCAACACAGTTTGAACGTGCTAGTTCTTGCAAGGTTTTCAAAAATTCCCTTGCAGGGATACATATTTTCTAAAAACTTAAGTTAACTAAAAGGGTCCTTTCAGTGGCTATGCAATCTAAAATATTTTTCATTCATTATTCTTCTCTGGTTAAGTACATCTGTGAGATCAGGTCCTAGAAGTTACTTTTTTGAGTCAATAGTTGAATACACAAGTAATGTTTGTACATTTCCATGTTGACTTTCTGCATCTTACCAGCAGACAGAAGTAGCAAAGAGCCATCTTACTTGCATGTGGATCTCAGTCACCTCCTGCAGGGTGACAGGAAAGAGAATGTGAAGATACTGTGTCCCTCTAGCTTTCTAAGTCCTTTGTGACTCAGGATCCGCACTATCTTTGTGATATGAGAATGCACCTCCATGTGACTTCCGCTACTCTTCCTTGATCATCATCACAGACAGCAACAAAAAAACTAACAGCAATTTCTAATGTACTCACAGAAAGAATCAATTAAATACAATTTCTCCATGTCTTTCCCTCTTACTGAGCATGAAAACATTCAACCAGATGTGCATCTCTGTGAATCAGCATGACTGGAATTCAGGATTGCATAGTCAATGGTCAGAAACACTTTAAAACTTACTACAATGGAATTATTGTGTAAGGAGAAAATCAAATATAAAGAAGTAAAACATTCTGTCCAAAAAAAAAAAAAAACTAGAAAACAGAGCATCAGAAGAAGAATGCTTTGAGCAGCCTTATGTTAGGAGCAGTTTTGTAGAGCAGTTTGGATGTCTGAAGGTAGAGAACATTCTAGAGGTGATGATGTAGGAGGAACAACATGTAATCACTGGCCCCATCCATCACAACCTGGAACACAGCATCTTGTAGGACCTGAGAACAAAAAAAATCCGTCCAATTTTCTATTTTTCTGATTGAAACATCACTGGTTGTTTTTCTACTGATTTATAATGTGTTCATGCTGCTAATAATTTGGCTGTAAAATGGTAAGTATATGCTTATCAAGGAATTGAGTGTCCAAAAGAAGACAAACAAGGAAAGAAAGTTCCATTCAGACCTGGGCTGCACCCTCCCCCATGTGGAGGTTCTGGGACTGATGGTGATGGCCTGGGTCACTGTGAAGAGACTGGTGGTGCAAACTGAGAGGCCCCAGGTTGCTCTCTCCAGGTAGTTAAGTATTTTACATCCTATGTCATGCAGTAAATCACCCAATCCAAAATCTGCTATTGTCTTTTGCATTTCCTTGGAAAAAAAGCAAAGCAATATTTGTAAAAGCTAAGTGAATGAGAAAATGAACAGAGATCTCATCTCCCTGCCTCATAATATTCAAATATAATTCACATGGACAAAGATGTTCCCAACAAAGCCAAGTCCTCTTAGAGAGACAAAGACTGTTCCCTGGACAAGCAAGGTTCACCATCATGACTTACTTCATAGGCAGAAAAACTTGAATGCTGCAAACACCATTTTGAAGAAAGCCACAGTAATGATGACATGCATCTGCAAAAATAATTTCATATGTTACAAATTAGTGGAGCTTGAGAGACAGTCCGTGTATATGCAGATGTATTGATTTTTACCCAAGGAGCTATTCCTCTTTCTGTGATGCTCTTTCTGGGTCACTCCATGCATTCTTCATGACTCTCTTATGCTAAATGTTCAACCCAGATTTTTGAACATGTTACAAAAGCAAACCAACCTCTATGTTCAAATTCTTAATAGTCCATCTACCCTCAACCCTGATTTAGCTTTTCTAAACCCACAGGTCCCCCAACCAGAATGTCTCACCATGTTAAATTTCCTCCCTCATAGCCTCATTTTTTAATTCCAAAGTCATGTGCTCATGCTTGATCAGCCTGCCTTCCCCAAGTCCCACAAACAGACACTTATAACTATCTCTTACTTCAAGTTCTTCAATGTCTTTTAAACTTAGCCATGTAAAGGTTTATCATTGTCTCTGATTTTTTTCAAACCATCCTTCAATCCTTTTTGTGTCTCATTGTGGTTAACATAACAATTTCCAGTTTTATTTTTTACCTCAAAGTTTTGTTGACCACAGTGCCTTAATATCTTAAACCTCCAAATAACACCAAAATATTTCTGTGATGTAACTTCTTTTTTTTTTTTTAAGTTTGGTTCCAACAAGTGGAATTTATTCATGCAATGCACACTCAACTTAACATTCCTAATAATAGCAAGTCACAAATACATAGAAGATTCACTCCCTTTTTCACCTACAGTCCAATCCCCATGGACTTACTCAAGGCAACATCTCTTAGCCCAGAATTTAGTCAACAAGATCAAGGAGATTTTTGTCAGCCATAGCCTCTCTCAGCACCTCAGATGTCTTTGGATGTCCTCAGGTGTCTGACAAGCTGGAGGCTGGATGGCAGTCATCATCATGGGAGAGGTGGTCAGTCATTTGGTCTCAGTGACAATTGTTGATCAGCAATCAGCGATAGTGTGGACAGCAGCCAGGGCAGTCAAAAGACAAAGCAACATAGGGTACTCTGGTCATGGTGCTGCTGACAGTTTTCTCCAAAAGTCCAGGGGTTTAAATAGTGATTTTTCAGCCAAGTCATGCTCTGGTCTTCATTGATAAAGACCAAAACATGACTATACTAGGAGCTGTCGGGGTCTTAAGCCCCCTTGCCCTTCTCGACCAGCGGCAAGGGAAGGGGACACTCCCCAACAAGGTCAGACTGGGATAGGTAGGCCGACTGACCGCCCGCTCCCAGCCCTCCTGGTGGAGGACAATCAGACGCATCAGGGAGACCCGTCACAGCAGGAACTGGTTTATTGAGGAAGTCACACAGCTTTTATGTAGGGTGGGGGCTAGGTATGAACCAATCAGCTTAAAGGTCAGCAAGGCAGAGGGGTTCATGCAGGCGAGAGTCCCTTTGGACTATATGTTAAACACGAGCTGATCACGTCCATGGAACTGTTGTTAACCAATCCCTGATGGTGGTCCGATTTATCATCATGAACCTTTGAAACCGCCTTTGAGTCTTGATTTTGTTCACTCGCCAGGGAGTAAGGAGTCAGCCTGAGTTAGTTTACGTCTCGTTAGTCCCAACATATCCCCCTTTTTTGTTTTATATTAAGGGTGTGTCTGTCTTAGGTTGCCCCTGGGAGAGTCTTACCTATCATGGAACATCACCCTAGCAGTTTGGGGGTCCGCCTTACTCGAAGGTGTGCCTGTCTTAGGTTGTTCTCCTCTGAGCATCTTTCCTGTCATTGACTACCACCTTAGCACTTCAGGCGGGCCCCTCAGGAGGAGCAGGGCTCAAGGGAGAGGCACTTAGACCCCAGTGTCCTGATAAGAGTGATCCATGATCCTATAGGGCTCCCAATCATCATTATGAAGGGCGGTATAATGCTGTTGGACCACCATGAGCTGCACAGACTTAGCCTGGCTTTTCAGAAATGGATAAGCTTATTGATTATGCAAGACCCAAAGGTGAACACAAGGATAATGGTGATTAGCGGTCCCCTAAGTGGGAGGAGGTAGGGGAGCCACCCATGTAACCCAGTCCAGAGGAAATTAGAGTGGAGCTTGCTCCTACGATGTTCCATATCTTCTTGTAGGTTTTTGATTTTATCTTGTACAATGCCAGAGTGGTTGGCATAGAAACAGCACTTCTCACCAAGGAACAGGCAAAGCCTTCCTTCCTTCGCCATTAGCAGATCCAAACCACGATGATTTTGCAGGACAACAGCAGCCAAGGAATCAAGTTGAGCCTGTAGATCTAAGATGGTAGAGCTGCAAAGTGCAATGTTAGGAGCTCTGTGTAGCTCTCAAGGAAGTCCACTGTCCAAAGTCATGAGGTCAGAGACCCCAATCTCAATCACTGTTGTCCCATTTTTGCTACTGTGCATTACACTCTTTCTTAAATGTCATTTTAAGAAGTTTACATATATTGACTCCTGAGTCTACTTGAACATTAGTTAACACAATTTAACATTGTATCTAAACATGAATTAAAGAAATGCTGAGAGAGCTTTTAACTTTCCTTTTGTGTGGCGAAGTAGCAAAATGTTTTTATGTTTCACAATATTAATCTTTAAACAAATCAGGCTCTAACCTTTAGAAATACATTTACACTTAAAATTTTCTCAGTGTAAAAAGTAACAAATTTTACATATACCCTATTGATAACAGGTCCTATAATAGAACATTAAATGATAGAAATAAATCCCCAATAAAATTTACTCTTTATAAGTTTAAAATTACCATTACAGACAAGTTTAGTTTGGAGAATAGCAGCTTGATAAATATCCCTGCTTTAAAACTTGTATACCTGAAAAAATATGAACACATTTAATATACAAAGAGTGACCATTTCACAATTACCTTGACACCTTTATCTTACCAAATTTAGTTTTTTAAAGAAAAATTTAGACTCTGTAACATAGTACAATACTCTAACAGTTGTTTAACCATAATTGTATAAACCCCAATTTTTAAGACTAATTGTTCTAAAGAATAAAACTTAATAGATCCAAAGCTAAGAGTAAATTAGTGTTTCTAAGAAGTCCTTGTCATTTAACCATATAGATTAAACTTTGGTTTATATCAGAACATTAGTATTTCACCTTAGGAAAAAACCTTAAATAGCTTTAACTGTGTCACATACATACAACCAACTTAGTTACATGCAAACTTATTGAAACTTGCCCTTTACAGACTTTCTTAGCACTTATTTAGACCCTCATGTATTTTATCACATAAGCACTTTCTTACCCAGAAACATTTTGTTTTTCACTAAATATATTTCCATATTTAGAACCTTTTATTTTTTCTTTCCTATCTGTTGACCTTTTTGTTCACATTGGAAACAACTTTTATGAAATTTCTTAATTTATATAAATTACTCCATTTTAATAAGATTAAATATTTTGTTATTTATAGTACTCTAATTGAAACACAGTTGAAAGCCTTTAGAACCCTTTGTATATAGAATTATACCTGTTAGGACATAACTCTTAGTAACATTGTTTTTAGTTTAGTGATGACAAAAAACAATTTTCTCTACAAACACATTTGAGTAATCCCATGCATGTCAACTCTAATTCACTTATTTTGTAAAATCCAAGATATCAGACAAGTGTCCTGAACAGTATTTGCCATCTTTTTCTTGTTGAAGGAAAGTTCTAGAAAAATGGATGTTAGACATTTTATTAACATCAACATTTTATTAGTTTGACCACCTACAGACTTGCGAGTTATTTTCAAGACATTTTACTTCTATTAGTTTACCCAATTTAAATTGAACCTTTTTAAATCACGTGAATTAAAAGTATTTGGATCCATTTTTAAATTTTAATTTTAGGAGTGCTCAGTTTTGATACAGACAAAACATGACACCAGACAGCACGACATACACATAACACAAAATCAAAGGCCTTGAAACTTTATAGGTGAATCTCCATTGCAATGTAACGGATGTTCAAAAACTCTAGTTGAATAAAAAAAAATAGAACTGATCAAAAAAGTCATGAGCTCAAAAAAATGTAGAATTCAAAAAAAACAAGAGTCCTGGAAAAATGATACAGCCGTTAATTACTTTAGTAAAGCACCATAAAATTACTTTTGTTGGAGTTCAGGTAAGACTTTTTGCTCTTTTTCTTTTTCTTGGGTTTGATACCGGTCTCCTACTGAGCCTTCAGGCTTTCTCTATTTACATTTCAATGTAAGCCTTGACTGAGATCTGGATCTGAAAGGGGCCAAAATGTTCTAGCAGAAACTTGATGCCTAGGGCATTTTAACACTTATTCCTGGTTAGTATCAATTCAGGTTTGAACACAGAAAACTGTGAAACAATTATCTCCCAATACTTGTGGGAACTGGGACTACCATATCATACTCCTTACTAGGACATGCCACTGATGGTTGGGCTGGTTACTCCCTCCACGCCAGTGTATGTGGGACCTCCTGGCAGGAGGACTAGGTGGGCTGGGCTGGGGAACGGAAGCAGAAACAGCTGAGTTGAAGTTGGAGGAGGAGGAGGGATTGAGAGGGGGAGAAGAAGGAGGCATTCGAGTTTGCAGGAAGAGCAGAGAAGCGCAAGAACGAAGAGACTTGAAGACAAGGAATCCCTTTCCATCTGCCTGCTCGCTTGCGGAAGCTGTGTACCAATATCTTTGGTAGCCACAATCCACCTTCCCATGGAGTGATCTTTCATCTGTGCACAGGCCAATTTGTGATTGGTAGTCATTCCTTCCCAAACTAACTTTTTAACATTTACCAGGAAGGCCATACAGGGAGGGGGGAGGTTAGAGTCTGTGAGTTCTTGCCCAGTATCATAAAATGGCCACTGGGAAAATTTCCCACCATCTGGAAGGAGGAGGGCGAGGGCTTTCATTGGAGTCTGATGTGGTCCCAGAATACAAGATGGCAGCAATAAGCCTCCTCGGGATGGTAGTGTGCCCTCCCTATGTGTAGAGGCTGGCTGCCCTTGTGGTTCCTCAACCTTGGGAGGAGCAGATGAAGATGGATTGGGCTCCTCATTAAAGGTCTCCTAACATTGTTTACTATGTAGCAAGTTTCTGGAAGGAGATGCAACAGGAGGAGTCAGCGGTCCTTTAGGTGGCAGCTCTTTGGGGAGAAACTTGGAGCCCCCTTTGGGAGGTCCTGGAGAGAAGCAGGCCTCAAGGGCAGGATAATGTAGGGCAGAATCCTAATGGGGGATTCTCTCCTAAATTGATTTCCCTCTTCCTAACAAGTTGTTCTACATGATCGCATGTGGACCAGTCATAAAGGTTAGCGGCAGGAAGCTGAGGGGCCACCCAAGTAAAGGTGTCCTAGCTTTTCCCGCCTGTGTATCAGACCACTCAAGGCCCCTACTCTTCAGCATGAGTCTAAGAGCTGAGAGCGCAGAGTCACCATGTGTGGTGTGTGTTTGCCCCATCTTTTCAGGGATGCCTTACCTCGGAACTCGCTCGACCCGATCTGCCAGTACTTTCGATTTTGAAACTGGCTCTTCGCTTTGACTGCGGATCAGCATTGAGGGGCCCAATGTTGGGTGCCAGATATCAGGGTCTTAAGCCCCCTTGCCCTTCTGGACCAGCAACAAGGGAAGGGGACACTCCCTAACAAGGTCAGACCGGGATAGGTAAGGCGAACTGACCGCCCGCTCCCAGCCCTCCGGGTGGAGGACAATCAGACGCATCAGGGGGACCCTGTCACAGCAGGACCTCCTGTGATGTAACTTCTTACAAATATTTTCTGGTTTTTTATAGTCCTCAGAAGACTACTTTGTAGGTGAGATCCATCAGCTGAGCCTGAGTCAATCAAAGACATCCAGGATTCACCACCGCCCCTGACAAAAACCAGATCCTCAGTGGGTGGGGACCAGAAGGGGGCCCTAGGAAAGCTCCTCTTACAGGACTTTATCAGGGGTCCTGAGGCCAATTCTGGATATGGTGATGTTTATCAGAGGGAATTGTGGTGGGAGAATCAACTACCTATTAAGTACTTTCCTCAGACGAGGAAGGCTTGTGGATCAGGAATCGTAGGTAAAACCTTGTCAAAAGGGAGGTTGGTAGATGTTAGCATGACATGAATTCCCTCAACTAGGGAGTCTGGGGGCAGCTGCTAGAGCACTCTGGGGAAAACCAATTGCGTTAACTCTGCAGCCTTCTCTACGTGTCATTTCTCCCAACCTGGGCAACAATAGGGCAGTTTGAAATTCATCCATCCCTCCTGATCTTCTGCAGACTGGGAGGGAATATGCACTCCAATCTCTCCACCTAATGACAATGCTCAACTGTCGTCATCATGGGGCAGGCCCAAGATGGCTACAGTCAGGCTCCCTCTCCAAGGCTTCCAGGGGCTGTGTCTTCAGTGTGCTCATGTGCTCAAGGTCATGGAACTAGCTGTGAGCATGGACTCACTTATGTAACCTGCTGAACCTGTGCCTTCTTTGTCTGGCCTGCACCTAAAAAGTACTTGTGGAAAGACTCAGGGGGCTGCTGCCACCAGTGAGAAAACCATTTCTATTATCTCAACTGTGTCTCATCTTCTTCTACTAGTCAGGGTCCCACATCTGTGTCCAGTGTCTGAGCCTCTGCAAAACAGTGGGTGCAATGGCAGGATCCCATGTACGTGAGAACCACCTTAGCCTCTGCAGGCTGGGGGGACCTGTGGCCACCAAATAGCATGTGACACTCAATTGCCACAGTCCTCTTAGCATGGCTTCCAGTGGAGAGTGGAGATACTGTAGATGGGACATCTGTGAGCATAAAGAAAGTTCTCTTGTTTTTTTGTACCATGGATTGAACTCAGGGGCACTCAAACACTGATCCACATCTCCAGCCCTATTTTGTGTTTTATTTAGAGACAAGGTGTCACTGAGTTGTTTAGTGCATCCCTGTTGCTGAGGCTGACTTTGAACTCATGAACCTCCTGCCTCAGCCCCCTGAACCACTGGGATTACAGGCGTGCAGCACTGCACCTGGCAAAGAAAGCTTGACAAGCAGTTATGTCCAGCCTGTGAGATGATGTCATTTGAGGGCAGCAGGACAAGTGGGTTACCTATTTCTCACTGACCTGTGGGCAAACACGGACCAGGTGGGGCAGAGTGTGAATGGAGCAGCAAAGCCCAGGCACTCAGTCTCAGCCAAGGAGAGAGGTGGGAGCAGGGGTGTAAAACAATGCAGAGGTGGCCTCAGGGCTTTACAGCCTCTGGGGCTGTGAGGTGGGCATCTCTTTAAAGCTCTGAGAGAAAACCTGATGCAAGCCTTGGCAGCTCAGCTGAGATGTTGGTGAGCAGCTGGCAGGGCTGGCCAGGGAGCTGAGCTCATCATGATCTTCCTGTCAAGCAGAGTTGAACTTGAGAAAACAATTAAGCCAGAGGCCAGGAGAGCCTCTGGATGTTTTACTACTATGCCTGTTAGTTTTAGAGGTGAATGGCATTATATGTAGAGCTTAGCACCCCTCCTTACAGAAGAGGTTACAAACAGTCAAAACCATGGAGGTGTTTAGTAGGACCAGAGAGTTCAGGGGTGCCAGGAAACAGCAGGGACAAGAGAGCCCATGAACTGTTATTGACTCTGCACAACCTTGTGAATTACATGTGCATGCAATCCAAGAATGGCGTGGATGGGGACTGGGGCAGAAATCCATAGACTGAGACAGCCTGCTGGATTTGGGTCTCAACTGTGAAAGGGTGAGGAAGCCCCATAGAGAAAGAGCTGACAGCTTTGTATGTGGTGCTAGTGAACTTGGAGGCCATCACAGGGGTCACTGAAGCCTTGGTATGCTCCACATGTGCCATGGTGGGATGGATGCAGGAGTGGGCACTCAACCCAAAGGATGGGTTAGCCCAGAGTGGACGTACTCGCCACACACACAGAAGACCTCTGGCAGGACTATGCGACTGCTGTGACTCTGCAGAAATCATGTCCTCTCTCTGGACTGCACCTCCTGTCTCTTCATCTGTGGGATCCTGAATCTGTTTCCTGGGGTCTGAACCACTGAAGTACAAATGAAACAACAGAGTAGGTTGGAAAAAAAATGCAGGACTTGCATATGGTCCCTTTCTCCTCTGGGTGCTGCTAGTTGTTAAACAGTGCTTTAGATTCCTCAGACCTGAGGGTTTCTGGCAGCATTAAGTGCAGGAACAGACTTTGACCCAGGTTTGTGGCCAGTCAGTCCTGATTTTCCAGGTATCAACTCCTGCCTTTCAACCTTCTTCCTCTTGTGACAAGTGAAGGATTGAAACTGCACCAGGGCAGTAAGGAAAGAAGCAGAAGTCCTGAATGTCTCATGCAGGATGTCTTAGGGCAGATGCTCTGTTGACTGGCAGGGCAGCAGGTGATAAGTCTAGGGTACATGTGGACTCCCCACTTGTTGGAAGACATCCCAGTTCTTCGCTGGCAGCAGTGAATGTCTCGAGTGTGTAAACTTGCAGGGAGAAGCTTTCTGCTTCTCCTACCTAGGAAAGTAAACCACTGCCCCAAATTGACCTAGTGTTACCAAGGGAACCTGTATAGGAGCCTGGTGGTCTGATCCTCCTTGGCACATTGTGATTGATCAAGAAACCTATAAATTGTATGTCTGTTCATGCAATAAATAAGTGTGCAGGCTGCTCACCACAAGCCTGCTTCCACCGAACTCCCAGAGTCTGGAGTCTTGACTCTGCACCCTTACCAGCATCTGAGTTAGCCTGTCACAAACTACATTTTGGCACCCCACATGCCTCATCTACTCACACATCTTCGGATTGGTGAGTACCCCTTATTTGTAAGGGTCCTTTCATGTTTGTTGTGCTGACAGTCCTGTGAGGGTGAGCACAGGACACGCCCCCTACTTTCTTCCCTGATGATCTTGATTTTCCTAATCCCTGAGGAGAGGCACACACCACAACTGGCTCATATTATGTGTCCCTCCCTCCCCTGCCTGCCAGATGCTCTTTCACTTTTGGTTCTCCCAGCGAACTCACATAAGGGATTGATCCCCCAAATTTGGAACCACATCTCCCTCTGTGGAGATTTTTACCAGGGACACCATGCAGTATAGGGTCATGAACTTATAACTCATGGAAATTCTCTGCTAAGCATGACACACTGGATGCTAAACATCTCTTTGTTTGTTAGGGATACCCATTGCAGGTTATTTTACAGGCCTTCTCTTTTCTCTTGAGAGATTTGTTTACTCCAATCTCCCCTGTACACAGAGAGCTCTGCAGCTCACAGCTTTAAAGGCACTTCTCTTGTAGCACAGGCTTAAAGTGAAACCAAAAGACAAGAAAAGACCTTTCAGTCTTCCACTTCAAGGGTTATAACTTCTGAAGATGAAGAGGAAGACACCTATAATAACAAGGGCCTCCCACCAAGTAACCAAGGCCTCCCACTATCTGCTCCTCTGCCTCTCTGCCCTTGGAATGAATTGCCCTCCCTCACTCCCTCTGGAGTTTACTCTGTGAAGCACTGAACTTTAAAAGGTTCTTCTTTTTATTTCCTCAAGAATCCATTTGCAGCATACCTGTCAATTTGGGTCCAGATGGGGGTGAAAGTTCTTGGATCCCCACCCCATTCCCAGACCTGGCCCCCCTTAGGAAGGCAGAAGTGAGAGAAGGTTTAGTCCCACCAGCACCATTTTGTCCTATCATAACAGTGATTTATGTCTATTTAAAGGGAGTTCTGACAGAGAATATAGATTTAAAAATTTTACTCTCTTGGACTATAGAAGAAAGGGAAACAAAACCTGTAGTCCTGCCCACCGCAGGGAAAATGGCAGAGAAAACATGGCAGAGATAGCAAATGATAACCCCTCTCCAGCTACTCCTCTTTGTTCTCCACAAGTAACTGGAGAGCAGGACATCCAAAGCAATCATTTTCAGCAGAGAAACCTGTCGGTCCCATTCCTCATGCCCCCCCTCAGCCTATCCCAAACAATAGAGTGAACCAACAGCTCCACCTACTGGAAAAGGAACATCCCCATGGTGGGTGGCTGGTGTGGAGGGAGTAACCCTAACCAGCCCAACAGCCCATGGCATGGCACAGTAAGGAGTATGGTATAGCAGCCCCATTCCTCAAAAGTAGCGTGAGATAATGTTTCATGATTTTCTGCATCCAATCCTGAACTGATTACCAATCAGGAAAAAGGGTTAAAAAGCCTTAGGCAATTTCCCCTGCCTAGTCTTGCTGAAGCCTGCATTGGAATGTAGACTGCAGCAGGTTCAGTGGGGAACCATCCTGAGACTGAAGAAAAAAAAGTGTCCCTTTTAAACTTCTTCTGGTCTGAAACATAGAACTCACTCTCTCTTTCCCTCTCCCTCTCACTCTTTCTCTCTTCCCTCCTCTTTCTCACTCTCTCATGCTATAACTAATGTCATTATAATTTTTTCTTCTAGGATTCTTGTTTCATTTTGTTTTCCTTAAATGCTATATTTTTTGAGCTCACAATTTTGATCCTACATACATAGGTTAATGATTTGTTGATCAGTTTTGTTTTTTTATCCAACTCTAGTGTTATTTTTGAACATCTGTTACATTGCCACGGAGATATATGTTACAAGGCCTTTACTTTGTGTTATGTGAATATCGTGTTGACTTATGTCCTGTTGTCTATGTGCAACTAAATATCATGTACATGATATTTAAATTAAGCACACATAAAATTAAAATTTACAAAATGGATCTAAATACTTTTAATTCACATTGATTTAAAAAGGTTCAATTTAAATTGGGTAAACTAATAAATGTAAAATGTCTTTGAAAATAACTTACAAGTCTCTAGGTGGTCAAACTAATATAATGTTGATGTTTATAAACATCTAATATAAATTGTTTCTAGACCTTTTCTTCAACAGTAAAGAGACAGAAATATTGTTAAGTACACTTGTCTAAAATCTATTTTTTTTCAGAAGAATAAGTGAATTAAATTTGACATGTATGTGATTACTCAAATATGACTGTTAGAAACATCTGATTAATTTGCAAAGTTAAAATACTAATTATTAAATAACGCCGAGTACTCTTAACTTCTTAAATTCCAGGGTGTAACATACTTAAATGTTATTGGTGTTTTCATATATTGGTGAATACAAAAGGGTTTAAAATAACTTTGTGTCATCACTAAAAACAAGATAATCAAGAGTTAAGTCCCAACAGGTGTAATTCTATATACAAAGTGCTCCAAATATTTCAACCGTATTTCAATTAGAGCACAATAAACAAGGAAGTGTTTAATCTTGTTAAAATGGAGTGATTTAGCTAAACCAGAAATTTCATAAGAATTGTTTCAGGATGTGAACATCAAGGGGTCAACAGATAGGAAAGAAAAATAAAAGTTTCTAAATACAGAAATATGTTTAGTGAAAATCAAAATGTTTCTGGGTAAGAAAATGCTTATGCGGTAAATATGAGGATGCAAGTAAGTGCTAAGACAGTCTGTGTGTAAGTAAAGGGCAAATTTCAACAAGTTGGTGTGTAACTAATTTGGTTATATGTATGTGAGACCATCAGCTAAAGTTATTTAAGGTTTTTCCTAAGGTCAAATACTAATATACTGATATAAATCAAAGTTTAATGAATATGTTAAAATGACAAGGATTTCTTAGAAACACTAATGTACTCTTAACATTATGTCTGTTAAGTATTCTTCTTTAGATCAATTACTCTTAAAAATTGGGGTTTATACAATATGGTTAAACAACAACTGTTAGAGTATTGTACTAAATTACAGAGTCTAAAGTTTAATTTAAAAACTAAATTTGGTTAATATAAAAGCATTAAGGTAATTGGAATGGTCATTATTAGTATATTAAATGTGTTCATTTCTTCCAGGTATACAAGTTTTTAAAGGAGAAATTTATCAAGCTGCTATTCTCCAAATTGAACTTGTATGTAATGGTAATTTTGAACTTATAAAGAGTAAATTTTATTGGGGATTTGTTTCTATCATTTAATGTGCAATTACAGGACCTGTTATCAGTAGGCTATATGTAAAATTTGTTACTTTTTACAATGAGATAAAAAATTTCAAATGAACTATATTTCTAAAGGTTAGTGAGAGTCTGATTTGTTTAAAGGTTAATATCATGAAACATAAAAAAACATTTTGCAACTTTGTCACTCAAAAGGAATGTTTAGAACCCTCTCAGCTTTTCTTTGATTCGTGTTTTGGATATAATGTTAAATTTTGTTGACTAATGCTCATATAGACTCGGGAAACAATATACATAAAAGTAAAATGATATTCAACTAAATCAAAGATCAGCATTAGAATTGGAACACTTAAGATTTGTGAGGGGCCAACCTTGCCTCAGATAAGACTGTGCCTACCACCTTAGTGCATGTTACAGTGACTCCAAAATAAGCCAGACTTCAGCTTATTTAAAGTTATCCTCAAAGGATTGGTTCTTGTTGTGGAATTCCTGTGATCCCAAACAGGGGATATAATATAAAGCCAAAATACTCAGTCAAATTCAAGATAGCTATTATACAAGATGAATGTATTCTTACTCTTGCTAATTTTATTTTGTAAAACTATTCCTGTTAGTTTTACAGAAGTATTGCTTCAAGAACACACAACCTAAGTAACTTGTGATAATAAGTCATCACCTATAGAACAAATAGTATGTAGTGGTAACTTCCAGTACTAATACAGACTCCAGTGAAAGAAATGGATAAATAACTGTAAAGTAACAGACATTGAATTTAAAGCCTGGTACTCTTACTTCATGACAGGATAGACTGACTTGCTGGATGGTTAAGATCAAACTTAGAGATTGAAATTAAATACAGAGGCCAAGAAAACCCAGTGTATTTCTCTTGCCCTCAAAGTCAGCCTGAATCCAAGGAACAAGGGAACTTCTCTAAGGAGCTTTGAAAATCTGGGTCACACAATCTCCCAATCAGGGAGAATGATGAGACCACTGGAGGATGAAAAGCCAATCAGTGCACCTGCTGCAGAGGAGGGTCATTGGAAAAGGGAGACATACTGATGCTTCCAAGGGAAACCATCTCATTGAGGAGACCCTACCTAGCAAATGGCACTAAAGGGGCTAAGAAGCTGCTCTCAAGTTCCCCACAAGTGAGCCCTGTGAGAACTCAGCTATCTCTTAACAAGAAAGGAATAAGTCAATTTGACCAGCTTGATTTTAAACATCTAGAAAAATATTTAAACCCAAAATATAGCCATTATTGGGCATTTAAATTAAACAATAGTTAAATGTAACTTATAAAATTCACTGTGTTAGCCCACAAGAATAAAGGCTGGGAATTACAAAAGAGAGATTCTTATGCAAATGTGCCTGATAACTATCAAGAGAAACTGCCAGAGTCAGAAATTTTTAGGCAGTTTAAGGTCTACAGACCTTCCTAAGTTACACAGGTAGGCCTAATTTATGTTTGCTTGTATGATTATCAAGCCCTAAGTAACAGAAGTATAGAGATCTCTACTAAACACAGGTTATACCAATAACAGATTATTTCACAAAAATCAGATGACATCAAGTAGATTAATTATATTTTCCTGGGACATCAATGACTTTAAGAGTTAAATGTGTTTACATCCTGATAACTTGGACAATGTTAAGGTTTCCACATAAAGGCCTTGTCCTCTCTAGCATTTGTTAGGGCTTCTTATGGGAAAAAACTTCTAAGTCCTTCCACCTCCTGGTGATAGATTATTGACTTTTGTCATCTTCATGGTATTCATTGGCATGTTACACATTCTGCAGCATTTATTTTGTATTCATCTCATTTCAGTACTCATGTCCTTTTGTTCTTTTCTCATAGAAGCATTCATCCACCGGTTGACTTTACATCCTGCTCTTCCCCAACCAGACTTCTTTGGACCCCTCAATTTTTAAAAGGGAACTTGAAACTTCTTCCCCCATGCTGCCCCCTTCCAACTCAAAAGAGCCAGTGTGGTCACCACCCCTTTCTTATAGCCGCAAAGAGTTCCTAAAGCAAAAGGGGGGAATGAAGCCAGAATTGGGACAGGCAGAGAGTGTAGAAATAGGAGATAAAATATAATGGAGGAAATGGAAACCATGAAAGTCATCTGCCTCTGGAAGTTGGAGACTGCCCTTCGGAGAGTGGAATTTCAAGGACCTGCAAAGGCCATTGATTACCAGATTTACCTGGCTGAATTGCATTGGCCCTTCCTCTGCCCATTTGCTTCTCACTTTATGCATCTCACCTGCAAAACAAGGCCTAGTCACATAGGCAGGAAGGGGATTAAGGGGGGAGAAAACTGGAGAATAATAGAGACCTTATCCTATAAAGGATGTTAGGTGTGCTCACTTCTTGGGGCTATAGAACATCAGTCATGGCCCCCTTCTCCCTCCTGGGAGAGGTCTGTGTTATTACCTTTGAATAGAACCTGCTTAATATGCTAAAACCTACTATTATGTTAGGACTAGCCTGCATACTGTTCCTTATAATACTTGCAGTTCTTAAGTGTTTCTGTTCCATTTTCAACAAGGGAATCACAAGGGTTCAGGTCAATCAAGTCCTCCTGAAGGAATCCCTTGTCCAAATTAATACAAATGGGGGAAATGTTGGGAGAAATCCTAGTTCTTGGCTGGCAGCAGTGAATGTCTCAAGCATGTAAACATGCAGGGAGGAGCATTCTGCTTCTCCTACCTAGGAAAGTAAACAACTGCCCCAAATTGACCTAGTGTTACCAAGGGAACCTATATAGGAACCTGGTGGTCTGATCCCCTATGGCACATTGTGATTGGGCAAGAAACCTATACAATGTATGGCCATTCCTGTAATAAACGAGTTTGCAGGCTGTTCACCACAAGCCTGCTTCCACCCAACTCCCGGAGTCTGGGGTCCTGACTCTGCCTCCTTACCAGCATCTTAGCTAGCCTGACACAAATTGCAAACACTGACAAAGCAGACTGACAGACATGAGAGTACGCAACAGGCCTTTCTCAAGGACACATGGAACCCTTTCTTACATGCCTTCTATCTTTGCAGTTCACTTTTCTGACCTTCCATCACCTTCCCAAAGTTACATAGGTCTGCATCAGATTTGGGATTCACTTCTGATATGCGTAAGTAACTTACATTTCACTTTGGCAAGTGTATTGAACAGTATTGGAGAAGAGAATTGTGAGTATCATCTGATATTATTTTGGGAACACTAGCGAAAACTGTTAGAAAAGGTCGACTTTGCATTCAGATAGCTCTGCATTGCCCCATCTGGGTCCAGCAGCTTAGGTAGGTAAATGCATCTATCTTGTGACCATTTTTCTCAAGAAAAATATCAGATTAGTGCTTATTGCTGCATAACACTGGGCTAAGTTGAAAGTGTGCTCCCTCAAACTATAGTAACAATAGACTGACAAAAATACATGAAAAATCATCAGAAGAAAAACTGATTCCAAATGATAATTTTTATTAATAGGACCTCCAGTAACAAGTACAAAATGAATAAAACTGACTTCCATGAGTGGTGCAATAATATGTGTGAATGACATGCTCCACAGCTACCAAGTCAGGCAGGCAGTCCACTGATTGTTGTCTGGAAGCAGTAGGTCATAGGTACTATGGCAGATTGGCAGCCCAGGTCAGCGAAGTACATGCGGCCAGCACCCACTGCCCCGCAGAGCCTGCCCTGGTGGCATGGGCCTGAGGTACCAAGCTGAGTCCTGGCAAGTAAATCCATCACCCAGGCAGTTCAGCCTGCATGCCCCATGGATGCCAGTTGCAGGTGCTCTCGATGCATCTCCAAAGCACCAGACACCCCACTGAGCATGCACAATGAATGACTTCAGTCTCTCCCTTTGCCCAGCAGGGAGAAAATTGAAATAAAAACATCCAGATGTGATGCAGGACTGAACAATAGAGTTAGTACTTTTCAAACCCTAATTAGCATAAGTTTAGACCAAGCACAGTGACCCAGGTGGTGTGCAAACCCCTAGTTTTGCACACTGCTTCCGAGGAAACATGGTGTGTGTGCTGAGCTCTCTGCTCCAAGAGTCCTGTGTTTACTCATCAATAAATCCTGCTCTCACACTTGCTCATTCTGGTCTGTGGAATTCATTCTTCAAATCACAGGACAAGAACCCAGGAAGAAGAGTGTAATGGTGAGCTGCTGGGGTTTGCTGCACCCCAGGAGGTAAGGCCCACCACTAAGAGCGGGGATACTTGTGTGCACCCACCTACCAGCAGGAAATGTGAATCTCATTTCATCTCAAAACTCTGGTTTCAGGAGGACAAAGAGTTTAATGATAGATGCAGAAAGAATTCACTCAAGTTAAATCCAATTAGGGACCTAATACTAAGCTACAATGGTTCCTTGGAGATACAGTAAAACCAAATTTATGTGCAGAAGACTGATAAAAAGTAAGAGTGCTGACAGTAATAATACAAGACAACACAGAAGTCACAGAAAGCTGAGAAACGTCCCAGAGGCCCCAGAGCCCTAATTCTTTCTAACTTCTGGATCCACCACAGAGTGCTGCTGAATCTGGATCCTGTACATAGGGACATGGAATTCCAGTACACCTAGAGGACATGATTGTAAATGATTCTCTCAGGGAAAATGTCCTAGAACTCCCGACCCTCTCACCAAACCTCTTGCTCAGAAACACAGTGAGATCTGTGCTGCTGAGGAAATGTCACATGTGCTGTGAGCAAACCAGAACCTCAGGTCCACTCACCTTGGTGGCTGTGCTGAAGACCAGCTCTGTGCTGGTCCTTCTGAGAAGGGGCAGCTTCCTAGGAACTATTTGTACCCTCTGGGTTTGTGGAGCTCTTGCCTCCCATGAACCACCACCAGGACTCCAGTTGTTACAGTGGACACCTGTCAGGGAGAACAAAGTCCTGCAGAACCTCAGTCCCTGAAGGATGACTTCCCACTCCCTCTACAATTACTTCATTTTTTTGGACTCAGAAGTTATCTTGGTCTTAATTGGGGCTCAATTATTTTAATAGAAGTTTGTGCAGTGAGAAAGTGAACAACCAGCCACATGTCTGTCCCAAGGGTCTCTGTGTTGCTGGCCTCTCCTCCTCCTCCCAGTGCTCCATGCTGGGAGCCAGAACAGGGACAGCTTCTGGGAAACAGATGAGGCACTTCCCTTCCTTCTCCACTCCTTCACATTCAGAAACAGAATTGATGATGACCTATGCTCAGCACTCTGCTTTCTGACAAAGTCCCTAACATGGACCTGCACTGGATGGTCACCTTACTCTATTTAAACACATCTTAGGTCTAGTTCTTCTCAGAAGTGATTGCTTTATTTCTTGTACACTAAACAAAAAATTGGACTCAGGAACTACAAGGGCTCACCCCCACTTTCAAAAGTTCAGTCCTACCATGTAGTTTCAACGTCTCCTGTATAATTCTTACGTGCCTGAGCTTGTTCCTCCTATCTGTTATTCACTTATGACTGAGGAGAAACTTCTAGTACCTTGTGCAAAGGAATGTGGATAGGTGTGGACACAGGGATGAGAAGAGAGGAGAGGGAAACACTTTTTTCAGAAGCAGAGTGGTGAGAGGCTGGCCCGGAGGCAGGTTCCTGGTCCCTGTGCTTCTTTCTGAGACCTCTGTGACAGTACATAGCAGTGTCCCTGGCACACAAGAGAAGCTAAAATCCTTGTGCCCCAAAGGCAAGTCACCTGATTTACTTTCCCTGATTAGAAAGAGGCCCACAGGCCCCCATGGTAGAGTGTTATTCACATATACAGGTGAGGTGAGCTACAAAATGAAAAATCACAAGTTTTCCTTGGGACAATAAGGATCACTTCCCTGTCAGTTTTCTTATTTTGTTGAAAAACTAGCAAATTCCTTTTCTTCATTTTGAGAATTATTTAAATTTTTGTGGAAGCTCCATCATGCTCTAGCTAGTTTTAAAATCCAGATGGTTTCCTCCAGGGTCCTGCACCCTCTTCAGAAGGCTCATCAGGGAAGACAGTGCCCGTGTGCCAGAGTCTGTTCAAGGAGAGGAGCCTAAGTGGAGACTTCTTCAGGTTTCAAAATCATGTTCTGCTGAAAAGCTGAGGGAATGCTACATGTTTCTGAATAAAGATAACTAATAAAATGAATGATCACTCTGCCTACCAGGTATGAACTGGAGGATCTGCGTGCAGCAGCTGGTGCTGATGATTCCTCTTCCCTGAGCGTGAGCTCTCATTTTAGTGTGTTCACTCAATGCTTGGTACCAACTGGCTCTAAAAGGTCTTTTCCCTGTGCTTGTAGCCCCTAGTGCATTTCCAGGCGTGTGCATCAAATTTTGTGGAAATATTCATTTTTTTTCTAGTGCTATTGAGAATGATTATATTCTCATCATTTAAAAAATTTTTAAATTCATTTTTATTGTAAACAAATGGGATACATCTTGTTTCTCTGTTTGTACATGAACTAGAGGTACACCACTTGTGTAATCATACATTTATCTAGAGAAATAGTTTTTCATTCATTCTTTGATTTTTTTCTCCCCCCTCACCCCGCCAAAACCTCCAAGTCCTCTTATCTCTGTATAGAGTCCATCCTTCCTCCATTCCTCTCCCCTTACCACCCCTTATATGTATCATAATCTGCATATCAGTGAGATAATTCATTCTTTGGTTTTTTGAGATTGGCTTATCTCTCTAGTATGATATTCTCCAACTGCATCCATTTGCCCACAAATGACATAATTTTATTATTCTTTATGGCTGAAAAATATTCCATGGTATATATATATACCATGGAATATATATATATATATATATATATATATATATATATATATATCATAGTTTTTTTTATCCATGCATCAATTGAGGGGCATCTAGATTGGTTCCACAATCTGGCTATGGTAAATTGAGCAGCAATGAACATTGATGTGGCTGTATCTTGTAGTACACTAATTTTAAGTCCTTTGGGTATAGGCTAAGGATTGGGATATCTGGGTCAAATGGTGGTTCCATTCCAAGTTTTCTAAGTTATCTCCACACTGCTTTCCAGAGTGGCTGCACTAATTTGCAACCCCACGAGCAATGTATGAGTGTACCCTTTTCCCCACATCCTCGCCAACACCTATTGTTGCTTGTGTTCTTGATAATTATCATTCTAATTGGGGTGAGATGGAATCTTAGGGTAGTTTTGATTTGCATTTCTCTTATTACTAAAGATGGTGAACATTTTTTCGTATGTTTGTTGATTGCTTGTAGATCTTCTGTGAAGCATCTGTTCATATCCTTAGCCCATTTGTTGATTGGATTATTTGGATTCTTGGTGTAGAGTTTTTACTTCTTTACATATTCTGGAAATTAGTGCTCTACCTGAAGCATGAGTGGCAAAGGTTTTCTCCCACTCTTTAGGCTCTCTCTTTGCATTGCTGATAGTTTCCTTTGCTGAGAGAAAGATTTTTAGCAGGCATCTGTCCCAGTTACTGATTCTTGCTTTTATTTCTTGAGCTATGGGAGTTCTTTTAAGAAAGTCTGATCCTGAGCCAACAAGTTGAAGATTTGGACCAAAATTTTCATCTATAAGATGCAGGGTCTCTGGTCTGATTTCAAGGTCCTTGATCCATTTTGAGTTGATTTTTGTGCAGGGTGAGAGATAGGGAATTACTTTCATTCTATTGCATATGGATATCCAGTTTTCCAAGCAGCATTTGTTGAAGAGGCTATATTTTCTCCATTGCACATATTTGGTACCTTTGTCTACTATGAGAAAATTGTATTTATTTGGGTTTGTGTCCGTGTCCTGTATTCTGTACCATTGATCTACCTGACTATGTTGGTACCAACACTATACCTTTTTTTTTTTTACTATTGCTTTGTAGTATAGTTGAAGGTGTGGTATTGTGATGCCCCCTGGTTCACTCTTCCTGCTAAGGATTGCCTTAGCTATTCTGTGTTTCTTATTCTTCCAGATGAATTTCATAATTGCTTGCTCTATTTCTGTAAGGTAAGTCTTTGGAATTTTAATTGGAATTGCATTGAATCTGTATAGCACTTTTGGTAGTATGGCCAATTTGACAATATTAGTTCTGCCTATCCAAGAACATGGGAGATCTTTCCGTCTTGTAAGCTTTTCTTTAATTTCTTTATTTAGTGTTCTGTAATTCTCACTGTAGACGTCTTTCACCTCTTTTTTTAGATTGATTACCAAATATTTTATTTTTTTCAAAACTTTTGTGAATGGTGTAGTTTTCCTAACTTCTCTTTCTGAAGATTCATCACTTAACCAACTATTTATGCATTGGATTTATGAGCATTAATGTTATATCCTGCTACTTTACTGTATTCACTTATGAATTCTAAAAGTTTTCTGGTGGAATTTTCCTGGTTCCTCTAAATATATAATCATGTCATTAGCAAATACGGATATTTTGAGTTCTTCTTTTCCTATATGTATCCCTTTAATTTCCTGGGTCTCTCTAATTGCTCTGGCTAGAGTTTCGAGGACAATGTTGAGTAGAAGTGGTGAAAGAGGGCATCCCTGACTTGTTCCAGTTTTTAGGGGAAATGCTTTCAGTTTTTCACCATTTAGAATGACATTGGCCATGGGCTTAGCATAGATGGCCTTTATAATGTTAAGGAATGTTTCCACTATTCCTATTTTTCCTAGTGTTTTGAGCTTGAAGGGATGCTGTATTTTTTCAAATGTTTTCTGCATATATTGCAATAATCATGTGATTCTTAACTTTAAGTCTGTTGATATGGTGAATGACATTTATTGACTTGTGGACGTTGAACCAACCTTGCATCCCTGGGATAAAACCCACTTGATCATGGTGCACTATCTTTTTAATATCTTTTTGTATGTGATTTGCTAAAATTTTGTTGAGAATTTTTGCATCAATATTCATTAAGGATATTGGTCTGAAATTTTCTTTCCTCAATGTGTCTCTGTCTGGTTTAGGTATCAGGGTGATATTGGCTTAATAGAATGAGTTTGGGAAGGTTCCCACCTCTTCTACTTCATGAAATACTTTGAGGAGTATTGGAATGAGTTCTTCTTTAAATGTTTTGTAGCACTCGGCTGAGAACCCATCTGGTCCTGGACTTTTCTTTGTTGGTAGGCTTTTGATGACTTCTTCTATTTCATTACTTGAAATTGATCTATTTAAGATGTGTATATCCTCCTCATTTAGGTTAGGCAATTCATATGTCTCTAGAAACCTGCTGATGTCTTCAAGATATTCTATTTTGTTGGAGTATAGATTTTCAAAATTGCTTTTAGTTATGTTTTGTATTTTAATCGTGTCTGTTGTGATATTTCCTTATTCATTCTACATTTTAGTAATTTGTGTTTTCACTCTTCTGCTCTATGTTAGTGTGGCTAAGGGTTTATCAATTTTTATTATTTTTTCAAAGAACCACCTATTTATTTTGTCAGTTTTTTTGATTGTTACTTTTGTTTCAATTTCATTGACTTCAGCTCTGATTTTAACTATTTCCTGTCTTCTACTACTTTTGGTGTTGCTCTGTTCTACTTTTCCAGGGTTTTGAGCTGTAGTGTTAGTTCATTTATGTGTTGATTTTTTCGTCTTTTATTGAATGCGCTCCATGAAATAAATTTTCCTCTAAGTACTGCTTTCATAGTGTCCCGGAGATTTTGATATGTTGTTTCTTTGTTCTCCTTTACCTCTAAGAATTTTTAAATTTCCTTCCTGATATCTTCTGTTATCCATTCATCATACAATAGCATATTATTTAATCTCCAGGTGTTGGAGTAGTTTCTTTTTTTTTTCTGTCATTTATTTCTAATTTCAATCCAATATTATCTGATAGAATACAAGGCACTACCTCTATCTTCTTGTATTTGTTAACATTAGCTTTGTGTCATAATATATGGTCTATTTCAGAGAAGGATTCATGTGCTGCTGAGAAGAATGTTTATTTGTTCTTTGTTGGATGGTATATTCTATAAATGTCCATTAAGTCTAAATTATTGATTGTGTTTTTGAGTTCTGTGGTTTCTTTGTTCAATTTTTGTTTGGAAGATGTGTCCAGTGGTGAGAGAAGTGTGTTAATATCACCTAGTATTATTGTGTTGTGGTCTATTTGATTTCTGGCATTGAGAAGGGTTTGTTGACATATATGGATAAGTCACTTTTTGGGGCATAGATATTTATGATTTTATGTCTTGCTGATTTTTGCTTCTCTTAAGCAGTATGAAATGTCTTTCTTTATCCCTTCTGACTAGATTTGCTTGAAGTCCACATTATTTGATATGAGGATGGATACTCCGAGTTTTTTGCTGTGTCTATGTGCATGGTATGTTTTTCCCCATCCTTTCACCTTTAGTCTGTGGGAATCTCTTTTTATGAGATGAGTCTCTTGCAGGCCGCATACTGTTGGGATATTTTTTTTCAATCCAATCTGCCAGTCTATGTCTTTTGATTTATGAGTTCAGGCCATTAACATTCAGGGTTATTATTCAGATATGATTTGTATTCCTGGACATTTGGCTCATTTTTTTTGTGACATGACTTGATTTCTCCTTTATTTGGTTGTTACTTTAGGGTAGCTCCTCCCTTTGCTGATTTACATCATCGTTTTTAATCTCCTCCTCATGGAATACTTTGCTGAGAATGTTGTGTAATGCCGGTTTTCTTTCTGTAAATTCTTTTAGCTTTTGTCTATCATAGAAGGATTTTATTTCATCATTGAATTTGAAGGTAAGTTTTGCTAGGTATAAGATTCTTGGTTGGCATCCATTTTCTTTCAGAGCTAGAAATATGTTGTTCAAGGTCCTTCTAGCTTTTAGTGTCTGGATTGAAATATCTGCTGATATCCGTATTGGTTTCCCCCTGAATGTAATTTGATTCTTTCCTCTTGCAGTCTTTAAAATTCTGTCTTTATTATGTATTTTGTGTATTTTTATTATAGTGTGCCTTGGTGTGGGTCTATTGTAATTTTGTGTATTTTCAGTCCCATAAGCCTCTTGTACTTGATTTCCCATTTCATTCTTCAGATTTGGGAAATTTTCTGATATTATTTCATTGAATAGATTGTTTATTCCTTTGTTTTGTTTCTCCAAGCCTTCCTCAATCCCAATAATTCTTAAATTTGGCCTTTTCATGATATCCCATAGTTCTTGGAGATTCTGTTCATGATTTCTTACCGTCTTTTCTGTTTGGTCAACTTTGTTTTCAAGGTTAAGTATTTTGTCTTCAATATCTGAGGTTTGGTCTTCCAGGTGCCCTATCCTATTGGTTATGCTTTCAATGGAGTTTTTAATTTGGTTTATTGTTTCCTTTATTTCAAGAATTTCTGTTTTTTTTTTCAGTATCTCTAACTTTTTATTGAAATGATCTTTTGCTTCTTTATTTGCTCTTTGAACTGTAGATTGGTGCCTGCATTTGCCCTTTCATCTCCTCCTTCAATGCCTGCATTTGCTCTTTCATCTCCTCGTTTGCTTCCCTGATTGGTTTGATTATGTAAATTCTGAACTCCTTTTCTGACATTTCTTCTGCCATGCTGTCATTGGATGTAATTGCTATACCATCTAGGTTTGTTTGTGACATTTTCTTCCCTTATTTTCTCATATTGTTCAGGTATCTACTCCGCTAGTGGTGAAACACTGAGATATGCTTATTTCCTCTATTGACTAATATTGTCTCTCTATATTTCCAATAACTCACCTCTTAGCCTTCAGTAGCCTGAAATCTTGGAGGAACTTGATAGTCTGGTGCTCCACTAGGAAGCTGGCCTTCTAAGGATGGTGGCCTTCAGGTGTGGTATATTCCCTGGTGGCTCTGAGTTGGTCCCGAGTCTCTCAATACCTCCTCTTCTTGACTCCTGGGTCTTGTTAAAGGTTTTCTAGCCTCCTGTAGATGTCTCAGGAAGGGAGTTGCCCTTCCAATGATGATGGCCACACCCTCAGGAGTAGTTTAAAATGCCTGGACCAGCCTATAAAGAAACCTTTTGCTAACTCTGTGATGGTGACAAATCTCAGTGGTGGTGTCTATATTTGGCCTGGTGGTTTGGTGTGTTGGTTACCCGCCAACCTGCTTCGCAAGAAAGGTGGGTTGGGTGCCTGCCTGCTGCCTCCTGCGATGCAAACAGCCTGACTCACCCGTCAGCTTGCTCCACGACTATGACCAACCAGTGATGGCACCGACCTAGGTGCAGGGGTCAGGTTGCTCAGTTATGACGTCTGTCCTTGGCCTGCTGTCTGGGCAGGTTACCTCTGCGATGTAGGCGGCCTGACTCAGCTGCCAGCTCGCTCCGTGACTGCCACCAACCAGTGATGGCACCAACCTAGGTCTATTCTCATCCTTTTAAAAAATTGTTTACTCTCTCATGATAACAATAGATACCAGAGGTATACATGATGCCTGTTCAATCATGTTCACAACATAACTTGATCAATTTAAAGCTGCATGTTCTTCCCATCCCACCATTTAATCCCTCCCCAGATCTCATTCTAACCTATGGATCTCTCTTTCATAATCATTATCATGATTATATTATTACTGTTTCAATTCATGCACCCTAAAGATTCTTATTTGCATATAATAGGTATGCATAGGATTTACTGTGGTGTGTCTGTATAGGAACTTGGCATGATTGGGCAGATTGCTCTCCCAATACTTTCCCATGCTCCCATCTTCCCTCCCTTCATTTATTCTATTGGTTTCCCTTCCACATTCATGAAATACCTTTTACTTTCCTTTTTCACATGTCTCTAGTTTCTATATATGAGAGAAAATATTCAATAACTGACATTTTTAGTTTGGCTTCTTTCACTTAGCATGATGTTTTCCAGTTCCAGCCATTTACTAGCCAAAGATGCAATTCATAGCTAGTTTTGTTGAATGAAAAACAACATTGCCTATATGTATTTCAAAAATTGATTTAGACTCGTTCTGTAACTTAGTTCTTATGAGTTATACTGTTTTAAATTTTGCTATGTGTGTATCACAATAGCACATTATAATATGTTAACTTTTGGATAAATACCAAGGGATATGAGAACTGGATCATAGGGTGCTAATTTCAAAATGGTTGTACTAATTTGCCAACCCAGCAGTGAAGTACAAGTATACTTTTCCATCCACATCTTGGCTGGCAATTTCTTTTTCATACTCTTCATGATTCACATTTTTGAGTGAGACAATAAATCTGTTTAGTTTCAATTTGCATTTCACTTATTGCTGAGAATGTTGAACACTTTTTTATGCATTTGTCAGCTTGTTTTATTTCTTCCTTTGAAACATGTCTGCTCAGATCTACTGCCCATTCATTGATTGGGTTTTTCTTGGGTTATTGATTTGGCTATTTGGAGACTTTTTTTATGTTCATTTTTTCAGGTCCTTATAGATCCTGGGTGTTAATTCCCTCTTGAATGGGTAGTTTACAAGTTTTTATCCCATTCAATGGTTTTCTTTTCCAAGTCTTAAGAGTTCTACTTGTGAAGAAGTTGGTGACTCGATGATACTTGTTTTTATTTCCTGAGATTTGGGAAGTTGGTGGCTGTATATTATGTTGAATTGTTACTCCTGTGTTTTCTTACAGTAGTTGGGATGTTTCAAATCTCATTCCTAGGTCTTTAATCCATTTTGAGTTGACTTTTGTGCAGGCTGAGAGATAGGCATCTAGTTTCACTCTTCTACATAATAGTATATTGTTCTCCCAGGACCATTTCTTAAAACACTGTCTTTTCAACAAAATGTTTTTGGCAACTTTGGGTGCCAAAATGTTTTGACTGCCTGTGGGTGGTTTTGTCTCTGTCTTCTATTCCATTTATCTGTATTTCATATCTGTTTTATGTCAATACCATGCTGCTTTGTTACTATAGCTCCGTAGTATAATTTGAGACGAGGTATTAGATGCCTTCAGTATCACTCTTCTTGCTCAGGATTGCTTTGGTTATTTTCATTTTTCTGACATGAACTCTAGGACTATTTTTTCTAGTGACAAATGTCATTGGTAGTTAATATAGATTGCATTGAACTTGTGAGTCAGTTTTAGTAATACTGCCCAAAGCATGTAGATTATAGATATTTAAGAGAATTGTCAAACATATTCCTTTTTAAACACTGGGTGACTTTGTATCTCTGCCTACATATATTTCTTTCCTTTCTTTTGGAAACAGTTCACAATTAGGCACATAATAGGACTCCACATAAATATTAACCTGTGAATATTCGTAGCTATGAATTTTAAAAATCTACATGATTTTCCATGATTGGATATCTTCTCCTTTTTTCCCACTTGGACTACAGAGGAAATCCTCCCATGAAAGTTGCCTTCATCTAGGAAAATCATGTATGGAAAGCAATGCTACAAATCTGCAGGGACTGCAGAGTTTAATGCAATCATTTGGGACTTGAAAGATGAAGCAGGGTGATTCCCACTGTCACCACTCCCCAGAAAGCCCCGAAGCCTGACCCACTGTCTCTGCAAAGAAGCTTGGACCTGTGACTTTGGAGTGGCATCCTGCGTGGGTTGGAGTACCAGTGCCAGAACCACCTGCTGCTGTGTGGAACCCACCCAGCAGGTAGGCCTGAGGCTCTAGGAGCCAAGGTGTGTAGACCTGCCACCCTTCTCTGCCTGCCGGGGCACAGTGTGGGACCTGAGACCACAAACCCTCCCACCTCAGCTAACTGACCTGCAGGGGAAAAATGGAAGTGGTGAGACCTGAAAGAAAGTGAGATCTTGAGAGCTGACCACTGGCATTAGTAGCCTTCCAACACTAATTAGCATAAGTTTGAACCAATGGCATTAGTACTTCCTTCAAACCCTAATTAGCATAAGTTTGGAGCAGTAGCAGTGACCCTAGTGCTATATAAACTCACAAATGGTCTATCTCATGCGTAGAAAAATTACTACAGAGAAAGAAGGGTGATTGGCTTTTTCTTAAAACAACATTTAGAAATGCTTAAAAGTTTTATTACTGAATTATAGTTATTTACAACATTGGGGTTCAGGTTTGCGCATATTCTCTCCCACTCTGTCTTTTCATAATTTTGGTTGTTTCTTTTGATGTGAAGAAACACTTTCATGTGCTGTAGTCCCAATTTTAATTTTTTTGTGGGCTATTCTTTTGGTCCCATTTTCATAAATCATTGCCAAAGACCTTTTCCCTTGTTTTTGAATAGAGCTACGTGCCTTATATTTAAGACAGATAAGTTTCAACTCTGTCCTTTGGCATGTGGCTGCTTAGTTTCCCAAACACTGTTTACTGAAGAGGGAGGAAGAGGAGGTAAGATTCCGTGGAGATCACAGTGAATTCCCTGGAAGAGAAAGCCAACATGGATGACCCTTCTGACCCCAGAGTCTGATGATGACCACCCCAGGACTTCTCCCATGACCTTCAGACTCTGAAGAAAGAACCCTTTCCTGCAGCTTCCTCTGCTTCAGGCTGATATGAAACCCAGCTCCGTGAGTCCTATCAACATTCTTCTCCATCAACCTGCAGGTTCTCCTGCTGTGTGAGCGGCTGCTCAGGCTGGTTGTGGACCACAGGGCCCCTCAGGAGCAGAAACAGCTCTGCAGACTGCTGACCAGTGCTGCAGGTGAGCTGCCCACCCACAGTGCACCTGCTCTCCCTGAATGCCTCCCCAGCTGGGACCCCACTCCAGGTAGCCTATGTGCACCCAATTGCTGGGGACTTCAGAAGGACCCTTGACTGAGTGTGAGGCAGTGCTGTGCTCTGTACACAGGAGGGTAGGGGAAATTTGAAGGTGGAGACTGGAAAGCTCTCTGGGCCACATCCCCATGGTTCTGATTCTGTGGATGGGACAGGAACCACAGCTCCCACATGGAGGAAGTTGAAACAGCTCCATAGGCCCAAAGGCTCTTGCCCTTTCTTAAACAATC
>NC_062219.1:130427060-130475632 GCF_902686445.1 Sciurus carolinensis
GGAAGGCCAGGTTCACAGGCAGAGAGGTATGCAGGAGGGTGGTAGGTTGGCCACCTGCCCTGAGGGCAGACTGTCCTGAGGCCCCTGAGATCCAGATGCCCAGCAGAGACCTATGGAGCTGCCTCTCCAGAACAGATGCCACTGCACACAGTCCCACAGTCCCCATCAGGGCTGCCTGGGCCATGAGCACCTCCCATGCAGACCTCAGCATTCACCCCACCTGGGAGCTCCTACACCTGGTCCTCTGCACAAAACTGTGGTCTCTGCTTCCCATTCTGTCCTAAAACTGTGGGAGGGAAGCCCTGCCCTCTCTCTGCCTGGATCACTACCAGGGCCTCAGTTGTCAGAGTAGAGAGGGACACAGGAGGAAGGATGACAGCACAGCCATGACTCTCTGAGGGGATGACAACTAGGAAGGAGGAAGCAGGGCAGGGGGCATAGCAGTGAAGATCTCCCCTCACTCAGCAGGAAGTTCCCTGATCTGCATGGAGTCCTGTCCCCGCCTGCCTTTCCCCTCCCTTTATCTGTGGTGTGTCCTGCTCTCCTGTGGGTGCATTTGCAGTTCCTTCTCACTTTTCTCTTGTTTTTCATTCACTTGTCATCTTCTCCTCTGGATGGGTTGGAATGTGGTTGGCTGGTTTGGATTTTGGCTTGTTTCTGGTTACCCTTCCTCTCCCTCTCGCCCCTCCTCTAGCCAGTCCCCTTCTTCTCCAGCTGTGCTACTTTGGCTGTTTATTTCTCTCCTCTGGCACACCTGCCTCCTCTCTGCTGCATCTCGTGCACATTCTGCAGGTCCCTCATGTTGTCTGCCTGCATTCCCTTCTCCTGAGGATGGCAATGCTGCAGTTCTTGGAGCTCCTTCCTTTAGAGGGGTCATCCCACCTCTCCGACTGTGGGGTCCCCAGTGCTGTGGGTGGCCTGAGCACACCTGCTTCACTCCAGGATGTGACTCCCAGCTGCGGACCCAGCTGCTGTGGCCCTTGGTGACCCTGCTTCCTGTTGAGTGGTGACTGTGCTGGGACATCCTACGACACCAGGTGCTGTTCTTTGGTTTTCACTGCTGTTTGCTTCCCCTCTCTAGAGTTTCTGGGATCACTGGGACACCAAGTTCACAGCTGGAGGCTCTGCTGGAGCTGCACCACACCCGACATGAGGAAGGGCTCCGGCTCCTCCACAAAACAGCCTGCCATCCTCAGCAGCCCTCTGTCACAGAGAGCCCAGGGACAGCAGGACAGAGCTGTGTCTGGGGGAGCCGCTCTGGGTCCATTTTGATTAGGCCCTACCTGTGTGTGTCAGGGGAAGATAATTAAAAATAAAATCTGGCCAGGCAAGGTGGCACATCCTCATAATCCAAGTGACCCAGGAGGCTGAGGCTGGAAGATCATATATTCAAAGCCAGTCTCAACAAAACTGAGGCACTGAGCAACTCAGTGAGACCCTGTCTCTAAATAAAATATGAAATAGGCCTCGGGTTGTGACTCAGTGACTTAGTGACCCAGATTTTAATCCCTGGTATCCCCCCAAATAAATCATTTTTCAACTTGTAAAACCTACCTAAAAAGGAGGAAAAAAATTTCTTATTCAAAATATTAAAGCAAAATATTATGGACAGCAAAAGATATCCAGAACAAAAGTATAAAAACAATTTTTAAAAACTCTCTTTTATAGTCAAATACAAGTCGGAAAATACATCTTCTCAAGATAAAGTGTAGCTCAGCTTCAGGAAGAGAACTGACGACTCCATTTGCCAAGCACAGTCCATGTGAGATGCACCTGACCTTGTGCTGGACTTAGCTTTGCCTTTATCAGAAGGTGAGTTCAGTGCTCCTTGTGGACAGAGGAGGCATTGCAACGTGCAGATCGGTGGTCAGAAAAGTCAGACTCCTCCTCTCCCACAGGACCTGGCAGACAGACCCCTGGCTTCTTGGTGCCTCCTCTTCAAAGGAGGACTCCAGGGCCCTGAGAGAAACATGCTGAGTTCCAGAACAGTCAAGAGCATCACTTGACTTTGAAAGAGATGTCCACACACTTCAAAGGAGCAAGGAAAAGAGAGAATTGCCTGAAATCTACATAAAATGCTCTAATACAACAAAGGGTGGGAGAACCCCCATTTCCTTCATTTATCACAGCTGACAGGAGTCCCTGGAACTTCCTCAGCATAATTCTGTCTGGACTTGAGGGACAAAGAGAGTTCTCATACTAATGGCTGTTCTCTATGGGAGCAGGAAAAGGCTGGGCACCTGCCAGGTATCAGGGACCGATCTAAGCAATGAGGATAAGATCATTACAGGACAGGGCTAGTCTTATGGGGAGGTTCCATCTCTTTGGGGTCCTACTTGCTGTTTAACAGACAGGGATAACTCAATCAGTTATGTCCCAGACCTTGAACTGCCTAAATTCATGGGTGAAGCTGGGGATCCTTGTCCCTCCTGGGTGCATGCTGGGAACACACTCAGAAAGCAGACACCATAGGGTTGGTCATTAAATATATCCCTGTGATTGAAGGATGCCTTGAGAAAAAAGGGAAATTAATTATTCTGTGTTTCCAAAGCTGGCCCCATTGTGATGGACCTGAAGAACTTGGGGAATATGAAGAGAAGGCCAGAGAAATGGAATATCTCCTATAGGAACTTAGATAGTTGTTCAATTTCTCACTAGACCCTGTTGTATTAAGGCAATTAACTCTAATTAAGCCTCAGAAAACTTCTGAGCCCAACAAATGCAGTAATTGTGGAGGGAGAAGGAAAGTGGTCCTTCAGGAAATGAGGTTCAACAGGGCTTTGCTTCTCCCTGACAGGTGTCATCTGTGACAACTGGAGTCCTGGTGGTGGTTCATGGAAGATAAGGACTCCACAAAGCCAGAGGGTACAAATGGGACCTGGGAAGCTGCCTCTTGTCAGAAGGACCAGTGCAGAGGCTGTCTGCAGCACACCAAGGTGAGTGGACCTGACCTCCTTTATCTGCTGCACTGTGCCCTATGAAATTTCCTCAGAGTGTGAATTTTGCTTTGTCTCTTTGGCTACATGAGAGCGTCTATGACAGTCAGGACACTGGCTCATCTTGTCTGTAAACATATGCACCCGGGTACAGAGATGAAGGCAGTGCCACAGGTGCTCTGCCACTACTGGCATCTGGTTCCTTTGAGTAGGACCGAGTCCCTCAGAGAGCTCTGGGTTCGAGGTCTAGGTAAGCTTCCTGCTTCTCTCAGCACCAGAGCACAACAGGAGCTCTTTGGGCTCTTAAACAAACTTTACCACTGTGTTTTTACTGCATCATGCTCTCACCATTAATCAGCTTGTGTAAGTTTCTTTACCTCTTTCTGGGTTTCACACAGGGATACCTTTTTCCTCACCATCGAGTCTCCTCCCTCAGTGTTCAGGTGAGCCTGCTCTGCAGGTGCTGCCTGGAGGGTTCTCCTGCACCCCCACGGGCTCTGCTGTTTTGACACTGCACATCACAGGTGTAAGTGGAACCCATTCTCCACCTGCCAGTTTGATGGGGCACTGCTCAAAACAGGTACATCTAAAACTAGAGCTGCTCTCCAGAAATTTTCTTGCATTTTTGTCAGGTTATGAGTTAGTTCAATCCAACTGGTTCACTGTCAACTGACTTAGTCTTACAGGACAGCAACCACTAATCTCATTTTTAGTAAAGAAAACTGGGGCCGAGATGGCATAGCTATCTGAGTCATCAGGTTAGACCCAGATGAGGCATCATGCATCATCTGAAGGAAGAACATGGCCTTGTGAACAGTTTCCAAAAGTCATTTGGAATTCCAGAGTGGCACCCCACCCAACAAGTGGTGTTCATATTAGTCAGTACAAAGAAAAGGCAGTGACATAGAAGGTATCTCAATGCTCCCTCACGTCCATGGAAGAGCTTTGGATAGTTGCAAGGTGAAGAGAGGATGAGGAAAATGAGAAGGAGGCCTAGGTGATGAAATCATGGAAGTGCTTTATAAGGACCCTAAGCATGGAGGAATCTTCAGGAATGCATACTGATATTCCAACCCAGGCTGTATTCAATTCTTAATCCAAAGGCACTGGTTAGCACTGCTGTTCCATCATGTTCCAGTTTCTTTCACCTTGCTGAATGCACTGGTGCAGACCTCTGCCTTCTTTCTTGTCAGGTGAGGACACACAACTGTTAGGCTGTAACTGATATCTCTAGGCTCACTGGAACCGAACCTGTATGTAAGTCCAGGTTCATGCAGGTGGAGCTTCTGGAGAACTTCAAGACAGGCACACATGTAAGGCAGCTCTGGAAGACAACAGTAGGTGCAGGGAGAAGTCCTTCAGAAAGTCATCCCAAGTACACAGAACATGTGCAGCTCTGGGGATCACTCAAACACCTGGCTTCTTCTGTTCTGGGCATTGATGAGTGGTCTGAGGTGAGTCCCAGGTGAGAGGTGAGGTTGGAGAGGTTCATTTGAAAGAGTGAAATCCTATCAATATGAAGGTAGAACAGTGATCTCCAGAGACTGGGAAGGTTTGGGAAGGCAGAGAGGGAGGATTAACAGCAGGCCCCAGGAACAGCTGGAGGGAAGGACTGAATTCCATGATCTACAGCACAACAGGGAACTCATGGTCCCTGGAGGCCCACCACATATTCTTTGAAGGACTACAGAGAGGAGTGTGAGGTCTCTAAATAAAAAGAGATGAGGAGAGGGAAATTCCAGCTACCCTATCTTAACCAGTACACAGGTACACACATGCTGGTATTTCCCCTGCAGTTCACGCTTAACTGTAACTGATACATGTTGTGATGGGCTGACAGATCTGGTTGCATGAGAATGTTATAGGCCAGACTCTGAGGGAACTGACTAAACAGACTCCATTTTGATCTGAGACTTCATGTTATGTAGGAATTAAGCTTCTCCCATGGAACACCCTGCCTCTGGGCCCATCATCAGTTACTTGGTGTGACATGTTTAATAATATACAATGGCAACTCCTATGTAGTAAAGAATTGCTCTCTTTTGATTCCTATTGCTCCTAACAATGTACCATGTGAAAGGTGATTGTGTGGAACCATTCTTTAGTTTGTACCTAGGTAAGGGTCATTTTGACCCACTTCCCGCTCTGTTGATGATCTCATGATGTGATTGTGTAATTTTGAATCATAGCACAAACACTTATGATTAATATGATTTTTGGTATAAGAAACCTATAACCCTGTGGTCGGGGCTGTTCTCCCAATAGCCATTTTTTTGGGCATTGTGTGAGACAGTCAGCCAGCCAGCTTAATAAAGACTCTCAAATTTGGACTTCTCAGTGGTGATCCATCTATTCTTAAGTTGTGCCCCATATCATTTGGAGGCCCCAGCGAGATCCTCGCTGCCTTGTGGGTAACCACCACTCACCACTGACCTGGAAACTCCTGCAGAGGGGATAGGTCACAATGTTGCTCCTAGGGGAGGGCCTCTGAGAGACATTCCTCAGCCCCAGACTGCTCCGTCTGTGGAACCCCGGCCCAGGACTGAAGTAAATTCTCCAAGAGAGTCACCTGATTCTAAACCCCTGGGGGACCAGTAAGTCTGTTTCTGGTGGATCCACATCTGGGGACTCTGAGGAAGGCTGGACGCAGAATTACTTCCTGAGTCTGGAACTGGCAAGACATGCTCAGTTTCTTTGGTCTGGAATCTGGAGTGGCCACTTGTCCATGTCTTTGGTGTTTTATCTGTTCTTTGTCCTTTTCTGTTTTTTGTTACCCTTAAGTGTAAGCATGGGTCAATCTCCCTCACATCAGTCATGTACTCCCCTCCAGTGCATGTTAACTAATTTCCAGGAATTCCAGAAGAGAGCCAGTGAGTGTGAAACCTGCTGAAATGTCTATTCTCACTCTAAATTTTGTGAGAGAGAATGACCAACTTTCAAGGTCAGATGGAACCCAGAGGGGACCTCCAAATTGTCTTTGGGCAGCCTGCACAATCTGATCAAATGTTTTGTATTCAATTTTGGAAAAAAAAATGGTTAGAATGTTTTTAACCATGTTCACTAATGCTTACATTAAAATGTAAACTGCTTCCATTTGGAACTTCCAACTATTGGAGTTGGTCCACCAAAATGCCAGGCTAAAATTTTGATGGCTGCTATTCAGGAGACCAGAAAAACTGGTTTAGAACAAGACCCCAACCTGAGGGGCTCTCCCAAGCAGACCAATGGAAGCAGCTCCCTTGCTGTCTCTTCAGGAAACTCCTTCAGGGAGGGATAAGGCATAACCTTTGTCTATCTTCTCTTAATTACTTTTCATCTCTGATAAGACGGACCACATCAAGATGGAAGCTAAATACTTTTAAAATTCTACTTTTTCAGTTCATAATTTCGATCTGGTATACCTAAGTTAATTTTTTATCAGACATATTTTATCCAACTATAAGGTTTTCTTAATGCTCTGTTTCATTCAGAAGCCAGTTTACAAGGTTTAACTCTCAGTCTAATGGATTTTAAAAAATAAGCTATAAGATCTTTGTTCATCTGTTTATTTCATGTATATGTACACCAGTGTATTGTCATGTCTACATATATATGGTACCAAAATTGACATGCGAGCTCATAAACTAAAATTTAAAAAAAATTGATCCAAATGCTTTTGGCTTACATGCTTTAAAATATTTTTTAATCATAGATGTGTTTTTTACAGATATCTGATTGGTTTATAGAGTTAAAATGCTGTTAAATATAACATCAAGAACTCTTTTTTATTGTAAACAAATGGGATACATGTTGTTTCTCTGTTTGTACATGGCGTAAAGACATATCATTTGTGTAATCATAAATTTACATAGGGTAATGTTGTTTGAATCATTCTGTTATTTTTCCCTTCCCCCCACACCTCCCACCCCTCTTTTCCCTCTATAGAGGCCTTCCTTCCTCCATTCTTGCCCCCCGCCCTAACCCTAACTCTAACCCTAAAACTAACCCCTCCCACCACCCATTATGGGTCATCATCCACTTATTAGCGATATCATTCATTCTTTCATTTTTTGAGATTGGCTTATCACATTTAGCATGATATTCTCCAATTTCATCCATTTGCCTGCAAATGCCATAATTTTATCATTCTTTATGGCTGAGTAATATTCCATTGTATATATAAATATATCACAGTTTCTTTATTCATTCATCTATTGAAGGACATCTAGGTTGGTTCCACAATCTGACTATTGTGAACTGAGCAGCTATGAACATTGATGTGGCTGTATCTCTGTAATATGCTGATTTTAAGACCTTTGGGTATAGGCCAAGGAGTGGGATAGCTGGGTCAAATGGTGGTTCCATTCCAAGGTTTCTAAGGAGTCTCCACACTGCTTTCCAGAGTGGGCTGCACTAATTTGCAACCCCACCAGCAATGTATGAGTGTACCTTTATCCCCACATCCTCACCAACACCTGTTGTTGCTTGTATTCTTGATAATCGCCATTCTAATTGGGGTGAGATGGAATCTTAGGGTGGTTTTGATTTGCATTTCTCTTATTACTAGAGATGTTGAACATTTTTCCATATGTTTGTTGATTGCTTGTAGATCCTCTTCTGTGAAGTGTCTATTCATTTCCTTAGCCCATTTGTCGATTGGATTATTTGCATTCTTGGTGTAGAGTTTTTTGAGTTCTTTATAGATTCTGGAGATTAGTGCTCTATCTGAAGTATGATTGGCAAAGATTTTCTCCCACTCTGTAGGATCTTTCTTTGCATTGCTGATAGTTTCCTTTGCTGAGAGAAAGCTTTTTAGTTTGAATCTATCCCAGTTATTGATTCTTGCTTTTATTTCTTGTGCTATGGGAGTCCTGTTGAGGAAGTCTGGTCCTAAGCCGACATGTTGAAGCTCTGGACCTACTTTTTCTTCTATAAGATGCAAGGTCTCTGGTCTGATTCCGAGGTCCATAATCCATTTTGAGTTTAGTTTCGTGCATGGTGAGTGATATGGGATTAGTTTCATTCTGTTGCATAGGGATTTCCAATTCTCCCAGCACCATTTGTTGAAGAGGCTATCTTTTCTCCATTGCATATTTTTGGCCCCTTTGTCTAGTATGAGAAAATTGTATTTATTTGGGTTTGTGTCCGTGTCCTCTATTCTGTACCATTGATCCACCTGTCTATTTTGGTATCAATACCATGCCGTTTTTCTTACTATTGCTTTGTAGTAGAGTTGAAGATCGGGTATTGTGATACCCCCTGCTTCATTCTTTCTACTGAGGATTGCTTTAGATATTCTGGGTTTTTTATTCTTCCAGATGAATTTCATAATTTATTGCTCTATTTCTGTAAGGTACATCATTGGGACTTTAATTGGAATTGCATTGAATCTGTATAGCACTTTTGGTATTATGGCCATTTTGACAATATTAATTCTTCCTATCAAAGAACATGGGAGATCTTTCCATCTTCCGAGGTTTTCCTTAATTTCTTTCTTTAGTGTTCTGTAGTTCTCACTGTAGAGGTCTTTCACTTCTTTTGTGAGATTGATTCCCAAGTATTTTATTTTTTTCGATGCTATTGTGAATGGGGTAGTTTTCCTAATTTCTCATTCTGAAGATTCATCACTTATGTATAAAAATGCCTTAGATTTATGTGCATTGATCTTATATCCCGCTACTCTACTGAATTCACTTATGAGATCTAAAAGTTTTCTGGTGGAATTTCCTGGTTCCTCTAAGTATATAATCATATCATCAGGAAATAGGGATAGTTTGAGTTCTTCTTTTCCTATTCGTATCCCTTTAATTTCTTTGGACTGTCTAATTGCTCTGGCTACAGTTTCAAGGACGATATTGAAAAGAAGTGGTGAAAGAGGGCATCCCTGCCTTCTTCCAGTTCTTAGGGGGAATGCTTTCAGTTTTTTACCATTTAGAATGATATTAGCCACGGGCTTAGCATAGATGGCCTTTACAATGTTAAGGAATGTTCCCACTATCCCTATTTTTTCTAGTGTTTTGAGCATGAAGGGGTGCTGTATTTTATCAAATGCTTTCTCTGCATCTATTGAAATAATCATGTGATTCTTGACTTTAAGTCTATTGATATGGTGAATTACATTTATTGATTTCCTGATGTTGAACCAACCTTGCATCCCTGGGATGAAACCCACTTGATCATGGTGCACTATCTTTTTAATATGTTTTTGTATGTGATTTGCTCAAATTTTGTTTAGAATTTTTGTGTCGATGTTCATTAAGGATATTGGTCTGAAATTTTCTTTCCTTGATGTGTCCCTGTCTGGTTTAGGTAATCAGGGTAATATTGGCTTCATAGAATGAGTTTGGGAGGGTTCCCTCCTCTTCTATTTCATGGAATACTTTGAGAAGTATTGGAATGAGCTCTTCTTTAAAGGTTTTGTAGAACTCGGCTGAAAACCCATCTGGTTCTGGACTTTTCTTTGTTGGTAGGCTTTTGATGACTTCTTCTATTTCATTACTTGAAATTGGTCTATTTAAATTGTGTATGTCCTCCTCATTCGGTTTAGGCAATTCATATGTCTCTAGAAACCTGTTGATGTCTTCGAAATTTTCTATTTTGTTGGAGTATAGATTTTCAAAATAGCTTCTAATTATGTTTTGTATTTCAGTCATGTCTGTTGTAATATTTCCTTGTTTATTCCGAATTTTAATGATTTGGGTTTTCTCTCATCTTCTCTTTGTTAGTGTGGCTAACGGTTTATCAATTTCATTTATTTTTTCAAAGAACCAACTATTTATTTTGTCAATTTTTTGTATTGTTTCTTTTTGTTTCAATTTTGTTGATTTCAGCTCTGAGTTTAACTATTTCCTGTCTTCTACTACTTTTGGTGTTGGTCTGTTCTTCTTTTTCTAGGGCATTGAGCTGTAGTGTTAGGTCGTTTATTTGTTGAGTTTTACTTATTTTTTTAAATGCGCTCCATGAAATGAATTTTCTTCTAAGGACTGCTTTCATAGTGTCCCAGAGATTTTGATAAGATGTTTCTTTGTTCTCATTGACCTCTAAGAATTTTTTAATTTCCTTCCTAATATCTTCTGTTATCCATTCATCATATAATAGCATATTGTTTAATCTCCAGGTTTTGGAATAGTTTCTCTTTTTTACGCTTTCATTTATTTTTAACTTCAATCCATTATGATCTGATAGAATACAAGGTAGTGTCTCAATCTTCTTGTATTTGCTAACATTAGGTGTCTGGCTTAATATATGGTCAATTTTAGAGAACGATCCATGTGATGCTGAGAAGAAAGTGTATTCACAATTGGTTGGATGGTATATTCTATAAATGTCAGTTAAGTCTAAATTATTCATTGTGTTATTGTGATCTATGTTTTCTTTTTTCAATTTTTGTTTGAAGATCTGTCCAGTGGTGAGAGAGGCGTGTTAAAATCATCTAGTATTATTGTGTTATGGTCTATTTGCTTTCAAAAATTGAGAAGGATTTGTTTGACATACATGGATGTGTCACTGTTTGGGTCATAGATGTTTATGATTGTTATATCTTGCTGATTTATGCTTCCCTTAAGCAGTATGAAATGCCCTTCTTTATCCCTTCTGACTAACTTTGGCTTGAAGTCCACATTAACTGAAATGAGGATGGATACTCCGACTTTTTTGTTGAGTCCATGTGCATGGTATGTTTTTCCCCATCCTTTCACCTTTAGTCTATGGGTAACTCTTTCTATGAGGTGAGTCTCTTACAGGCAACATATTGTTGGATCTTTCTTTTTAATCCAATCTACCAGTCTATGTCTTTTGATTGATTAATTCAGGCCATTAACATTGAGGGTTATTATTGAGATATGATTTGTATTTTCGGTCATTTTGTTCACTTTTTAAATTTTATTTATTTATTTATTTTTTTGACACAACTTGGTTCCTCCTTTATTTCACATTTCCTTTAGGATAATTCCTCCCTTTGCTGATTTCTTCTTTGTTGTTTATCTCTTCCTCATGGAATATTTTCCTGAGAATGTTCTGTAATCCTGGGTTTCTTTTTGTAAATTCTTTTAGCTTTTGTTTATCATGGAATGATTTTATTTCATCATCAAATTTGAAGTTAAGTTTTGCTGGGTATAAGATTCTTGGTTGGCATCCATTTTCTTTCAGAGCTTGAAAAATGTTGTTCCAGGCCCTTCTAACTTTTAGGGTCTGGATTGAAAAATCTGCTGATATCCGTATTGGTTGCCCCCTGAATGCAATTTGGTTCTTTTCTTTCACAGCCTCTAAAATTCTGTGTTTATTTTGTATGTTAGGTATTTTCAATATAATGTGCCTTGGTTTGGGTCTGTTGTAATTTTGTGTATTTGGAGTCCTATAAGCCTCTTGAACTTGATTTTCCATTTCATTCTTCAGAGTTCAGAAATTTTCTGATATTATTTCATTGAATAGAATTGTTCATTCCTATGGTTTGTTTCTCTAAGCCTTCCTCAATCCAAATAATTCTCAAATTTGGCTTTTTCATGATATCCCATATTTCTTGGAGATTCTGTTCATGATTTCTTACCATCTTCTCTGTTTGTTCAACTTTGTTTTCCAGGTTAAATATTTTGCCTTCAATATCTGAGGTTCTGTCTTCCAGGTGTTCTATCCTATTGGTTATGCTTTCTATGGAGTTCTTAATTTGGTTTATTGTTTCCTTCATTTCAAGGATTTCTGTTTGGTGTTTTTTCAATATCTCTAACTCTTTATTGAAATGATCTTTTGCTTCATGTATTTCCTCTTTTAACTCTCGATTGGTGCTATCATTCAATGCCTGCATTTGCTCTTTCATCTCATCATTCAATGCCTGCATTTGCTCTTTCATCTCATCGTTTGCTTCCCTGATCTTTTTAATTATGTACCTTCTGAACTCCCTTTCTGTCATTCCTTCTGCCATGCTGTCGTTGGATTTTATTGATGTAACATCTATATTTGTTTGGGGCATTTTCTTCCCTTGTTTTCTCATATTGTTCAGGAATCAGTGGGTTCTTAAGATATTGCAGATTTTCTCTATTGACTTATAATGTCCCTGAAGATTGCTAGTATATCCTCTCTTATCCTTCAGTAGCATGCAGTCTTGGAGGAAGTTGATAATGTGGTGCTCCACAAGGAAGCTGCCTCTCTAGGGTTGGTGATCCTCAGGTGGTGTATATTCCGTGGTTGTGGGCAGAGGTGCCTCCACTTGTTGACCAATGGTCATCCAAAGGGGAACTATGCTGAGGCCTGAGGCAAGGCCTGTTGGGCTTGTGTCTCTGGTTTTACCGTCCTTCTGGGAATACCTCACCCGGCAGGGAAGACTCACTCGGTGGCGAGGTCTCCCTGGTCAGTTTTCCTCCTAGTGGTTCCCCTCAATCTACAACTACTGCCTGGGATGGGCTGTCTTCCTCTGCAACATTCCCAGGGGGCCGGACCTACCTCCTGGGCCTGGGAGCCTCACCCTTCGCAGATGAGTCTCCTTAGGCTGCCTCTCCTCAGAGAATCTGCCTGTTGAAAACTTCGCTCCACCCCTAGGCATGTCTCTGTGTGGCTCTTCCAGCAAGAAGCCGATCCTGGGACCCTGCTCTGCACCTAATAGCCTGGATATGTGGCCCCTCCTCTGAGCTGCCACCTGGAGCCCCATACAATAGCTCCGAGGCTCAGAGACCTGCCAGACACCTCTTCCTCCGGACAGCTGCCCAGTGTTCCGACGCAGTCACTAGGAGTCCAAGCAACTCCCTTCGTGTCTCATCCTCCCGCCAACCGCCCATAGCCCTAGGCAGTCACTCCGAGTCCAAGTGACCCGCCCTGTTCCTCCTCCTCCTTGAGGTAGCCCCCTGGGTGTCCAGGAGCGGTCTCTCGGAGACCAAGCGACCCACTGCGTTCCTCCTCTAGGCAGGCCACCGGTACAGGAGTGGTCACTTGGAGTCCAAACAACTGACCACTCGCCTCCTCCTCTGGCAACCACCTGTGGCTCTGATGCAGTCACTCCAAGACCAAGTGACCTGCTGTGCTTCTCCTCTTCCTCCGGGCAACCCCCTGGTGTTTAGAAGCGGTCTCTCTGAGTCTAAACAGCTCACCACGCAGCTCCTCCACTGGCAACCGCCTATAGCTCTGATGCAGTCACTCCTAGACCAAGCGACCAGCCACGTTCCTCCTCTTCCTTCGGGCAGCCCCCTGGTATTCAGAAGCGATCGATCTGAGCCCAAACAGCTCGCCACACAGCGCCTCCTCTGGCAACTCCCTGTAGCTCTGATGTAGTCACTCATAGACCAAGTGACCCACCGTGCTTCTCCTCTTTCTCTGGGCAACCCCCCGGTGTTCACAAGCAGTCGCTCTGAGTTCAAACAGATCACCACACAGCTCCTCCTCAGGCAGCCACCCGGAGCCCTAGTGGTTGCTCCAAGTCCAAGAGCTGTGCTGAGCTGCCTCCTCTATGATGATCCCAGTTGTCCCTGTTTACCGCTCCAGTGGGGGGGAGGGGCATCTCGGTGAGCAACTCTACTTCACAAAGTTCCCTGCGTTCCAGGACTACTGCCCCATCTGGGATGTGTCCCAAAAATGTTTTAAGTATGTTATCTTATGGAATTTAAGGAGTTAAGAGTTCTTGATGTGTTTCAAGATGGCGTACTAGAAGGCGGCTGCATTTCATGTTGCTCCAGGACGCAGGATTCAAAATAGGAGATAGTGAGAGACTTGGGACCAACTCAAAGCCGCTGGGTGCGTCTCTCCCATTGGGGAGGCATCCCGGATAGGGTGGTAGCCCCGGAATGCAGGGAACTTTGTGAAGTAGAGCTGCTCGGCGAGACGACCCTCCCACCACAGGAGTGGTAAACACAGACAACTGGGATCATCGTAGAGGACGTGACTCAGCACAGCGCTTGGAATCAGAGCAACCACTGGGCCTCCGGGTGGCTGCCTGAGGAGGAGCTGCGTGGTGAGCTGTTTGGACTCAGAACGACCGCTTCTGAGCACCAGGGGGTTGCCCAGAGGAAGAGGAGAAGCGCAGCAGGTCGCTTGGTCTAGGAGTGACTGCATCAGAGCTACAGGCAGTTGCCAGAGGAGGAGCTGCGTGGCGAGCTGTTTGGACTCAGAATGACCACTTCTGAACACGGGGGGTGCTGCCCGGAGGAAGAGGAGGAACGTGGCAGGGTCGCTTAGTCTAGGAGTGACTGCATCAGAGCTACAGGCCTTTGCCAGAGGAGGAGCTGCCTGGCGAGTTGTTTGGACTCAGAATGACCGCTTCCGAACACCAGGGGTTGCCCAGAGGAAGAGGAGAAGTGCGGTGGGTTGCTTGGTCTAGGAGTGAATGCATCAGAGTCACAGGCAGTTGCCAGAGGAGGAGGGGAGTGGTGAGTTGTTTGAACTCAAAGCGACCACTCCTGAACACCTGGGGGGCAACCCCGAGGAGGAGGAGGAACAGGGTGGGTCACTTGGACTTGGAGTGACTGCCTAGGGCTATGGGCGGATGGCGGGAGGAGGAGACACTAAGAGAGTTGCTTGAACTCCTAGTGACTGGGTCAGAAACCGGGCGGCTGTCCAGAGGAGGAGGTGTTCGGTGGGTCTCTGGGTCTTGGAGCTATTGTACGGGGCTCCAGGTGGCAGCTCAGAGGAGGGGCCACATAGTCAGGCGATTAGGTGCAGAGCAGGGTCCCAGGACTGGCTTCTTGCTGGAAGAGCCACACAGAGACAAGCCTAGGGTTGGAGCGAAGTTTCCAGGACTGCGGCAGATTCTCTGAGCAGAAGTAGCCTAAGGAGACTCGTCTGGGAAGGGTGAGGCTCCCAGGCCCAGGAGGTAGGTCCGGCCCCCTGGGAATGTTGCAGAGGAAGACAGCCCATCCCAGGCAGTAGTTGTAGATTGAGGGGAACCTCTAGGAGGGGAACTGACCAGCGAGACCTCCCCACCAGGTGAATGTTCCCTGCCAGGTGAGGTTTTCCCACAAGGACAGTAAAACCAGAGACACAGGCATAAACAGGCCTTGCCTCAGCCTGCAGCCTAGTTCCCCTATGGATGACCACTGGTCAAAAAGTGGAGGCACCTCTGCCCACTATCAGGGAATATACCCCACCTGAGGGTCACCATCCCTAGAGAGGCAGCTCCATTGTGGAGCACCGCATTATCAACTTCCTCCAAGTCTGCAGAGAGGATATACTAGCAATCATCAGGGACATTATAAGTCAATAGAGGAAATCTGCAATATCTTAAGGACCCACTGATTCCTGAACAATATGAGAAAACAAGGGAAGAAAATGCCCCAAACAAATCTAGAAGTTACATCAATAAAATCCAATGACAGCATGGCAGAAGAAATGACAGAAAGGGAGTTCAGAATGTAGATAATTAAAAAGATCAGGGAAGCAAACGATGAGATGAAAGAGAAAATGCAGGCAATGAATGATGAGATGAAAGAGCAAATGCAGGCATTGAATGATGAGATGAAAGAGCAAATGCAGGCATTGAATGATAGCACAAATCGAAAGTTAAAAGAGCAAAAACAGGAAGCAAAAGATCACTTCAATAAAGAGTTAGAGATATGGGAAAAAAAAACAAAAAGAAATCATTGAAATGAAGGAAACAATAAACCAAATTAAGAACTCCATAGAAAGCACAACCATTAGGATAGAACACCTGGAAGACAGAACCTCAGATATTGAAGACAAAATATTTAACCTGGGAAACAAAGTTGAACAAACAGAGAAGATGGTAAGAAATCATGAACAGAATCTCCAAGAAATATGGAATATCATGAAAAAGCCAAATTTGAGAATTATTTGGATTGAGGAAGGCTTAGAGAAACAAATCAAAGGAATGAAAAATCTATTCAATGAATAAATACCAGAAAATTTCTGAACTCTGAAGAATGAAATGGAAAATCAAGTTCAAGAGGCTTATAGGACTCCAAATACACAAAATTACAACAGACCCAAACCAAGGCACATTATAATGAAAATACCTAACATACAAAATAAACACAGAATTTTAGAGGCTGTGAAAGAAAAGAACCAAATTACATTCAGGGGGCAACCAATACGGATATCAGCAGATTTTGCAATCCAGACCCTTAAAGGTAGAAGGACCTGGAACAACATTTTTCAAGCTCTGAAAGAAAATGGATGCCAACCAAGAATCTTATACCCAGCAAAACTTACCTTGAAATTTGATGATGAAATAAAATCATTCCATGATAAACAAAAGCTAAAAGAGTCTACAAAATGAAAGCCAGCATTACAGAACATTCTCAGCAATATACTCCATGAGGAAGAGATAAACAACAAAGAAGCAAATCAGCAAAGGGAGGAATTATCCTAAAGGAAATGTGAAATAAAGGAGGAACCAAGTTGTGTCAAAAAAATAAATAAATAAATAAAATTTTATAAATGAACCAAATGACCGGGAATACAAATCATATCTCAATAATAACCTTGAGTGTTAATGGCCTGAATTCATCAATCAAAAGACATAGACTGGCAGATTGGATTAAAAAGAAAGATCCAACAATATGTTGCCTGATAAGAGACTCACCTCATAGAAAGAGTTACCCATAGACTAAAGGTGAAAGGATGGGGAAAAACATACCATGCACATGGACTCAGGAAAAAAGCCAGAGTGTCCATTCTAATTTCAGTTAATGTGGACTTCAAGCAAAAGTTAGTCAGAAGGGATGAAGAAGGACATTTCATACTGCTTAAGGGAAGCATAAATCAGCAAGGATATAACAATCATAAACATCTATGCCCCAAACAGTGGCTCATCCATGTATGTCAAACAAATCCTTCTCAATTTTTGAAAGCAAATAGACCATAACACAATAATACTAGGTGATTTTAACACACCTCTCTCACCACTGGACAGATCTTCCAAAAGAAATTGAACAAAGAAACCATAGATCTCAATAACACAATCAATAATTTAGACTTAACAGACATTTATAGAATATACCATCCAACCAATAGCGAATACACTTTCTTCTCAGCAGCACATGGAACCTTCTCTAAAATAGACCATATATTATGCCACAAAGCTAATGTTAGCAAATACAAGAAGATAGAGACACTACCTTGTATTCTATCAGATCATAATGGATTGAAGTTAGAAATAAATGAAAGAGTAATAAACAGAAACTACTCCAACACCTGGAGATTAAACAATATGCTATTACATGATGAATGGATAACAGAAGATATTAGGAAGGAAATTAAAAAATTCTTAGAGGTCAATGAGAACAAAGAAACATCATATCAAAATCTTTGAGACACTATGAAAGCAGTACTTAGAGGAAAATTTATTTCATGGAGCGCATTTAATAAAAGAAGCAAAACTCAACAAATAAACGACCTAACACTACAGCTCAAAGCCCTAGAAAAAAAGAACAGAACAACACCAATAGTAGTAGAACACAGGAAATAGTTAAACTCAGAGCTGAAATCAATGAAATTGAAACAAAAGAAACAATACAAAAAATTGACAAAATAAATAGTTGGTTCTTTGAAAAAATAAACAAAATTGAAAAACCTTTAGCCATACTAACAAAGAGAAGATGAGAGAAAACCCAAATTACTAAAATTCAGAATGAACAAGGAAATATCACAACAGACACAACTGAAATACAAAACATAATTAGAAGCTATTTTGAAAACCTATACTCCAAAAAAGTAGAAAAATTTGAAGACATCAACAGGTTTCTAGAGACATATGAATTGTCTAAACCGAATGAGGAGGACATACACAATTTAAATAGACCAATTTCAAGTAATAAAATAGATTAAGTCATCAACAGCCTACCAACAAAGTAAAGTCCAGGACCAGATGGGTTTTCAGCCGAGTTCTACAAAACCTTTAAAGAAGAGCTCATTCCAATACTTCTCAAAGTATTCCATAAAACAGAAGAGGCGGGAACCCTCCCAAACTCATTCTATGAAGCCAATATCACCCTGAAACCTAAACCAGACAGAGACACATCGAAGAAAGAAAATTTCAGACCAATATCCTTAATGAACATCAATGCAAAAATTCTAAACAAAATTTGAGCAAATCACATACAAAAACATATTAAAAAGATAGTGCACCATGATCAAGTGGGTTTCATCCCAGGGATGCAAGGTTGGTTCAACATCAGGAAATCAATAAATGTAATTCACCATATCAATAGACTTAAAGTCAAGAATCACATGATTATTTCAATAGATGCAGAGAAGGCATTTGATAAAATACAGCACCCCTTCATGCTCAATACACTAGAAAATATAGGGATAGTGGGAACATTCCTTAACATTGTAAAGGCCATCTATGCTAAGCCCGTGGCTAATATCATTCTAAATGGTGAAAAACTGAAAGCATTTCCCCTTAAAACTGGAATGAGGCAGGGATGCCCTCTTTCACCACTTCTTTTCAATATCGTCCTTGAAACTGTAGCCAGAGCAATTAGACAGTCCAAAGAAATTAAAGGGATACGAATAGGAAAAGAAGAACTCAAACTATCCCTATTTCCTGATGATATGATTATATACTTAGAGGAACCAGGAAATTCCACCAGAAAACTTTTAGATCTCATAAGTGAATTCAGTAAAGTAGCGGGATATAAGATCAATGCACATAAATCTAAGGCATTTTTATACATAAGTGATGAATCTTCAGAATGAGAAATTAGGAAAACTACCCCATTCGCAATAGCATCGAAAAAAATAAAATACTTGGGAATCAATCTCACAAAAGAGGTGAAAGACCTCTACAGTGAGAACTACAGAACACTAAAGAAAGAAATTAAGGAAAACCTCAGAAGATGGAAAGATCTCCCATCTTCTTGGATAGGAAGAATTAATATTGTCAAAATGGCCATACTACCAAAAGTGCTATACAGATTCAATGCAATTCCAATTAAAGTCCCAATGATGTACCTTACAGAAATAGAGCAATAAGTTATGAAATTCATCTGGAAGAATAAAAAACCCAGAATATCTAAAGCAATCCTCAGTAGAAAGAGTGAAGCAGGGGGTATCGCAATACCCGATCTTCAACTCTACTACAAAGCAATAGTAAGAAAAACGGCATGGTATTGATACCAAAATAGGACAGGTGGATCAATGGTACAGAATAGAGGACACGGACACAAACCCAAATAAATACAATTTTCTCATACTAGACAAAGGGGCCAAAAATATGCAATGGAGAATAGATAGCCTCTTCAACAAATGGTGCTGGGAGAATTGGAAATCCCTATGCAACAGAATGAAACTAATCCCATATCTCTCACCATGCATGAAACTAAACTCAAAATGGATTAAGGATCTCGGAATCAGACCAGAGACCTTGCATCTTATAGAAGAAAAAGTAGGTCCAGAGCTTCAACATGTCGACTTAGGACCAGACTTCCTCAACAGGACTCCCATAGCACAAGAAATAAAAGCAAGAATCAATAACTGGGATAGATTCAAACTAAAAAGCTTTCTCTCAGCAAAGGAAACTATCAGCAATGGAAAGAAAGATCCTACAGAGTGGGAGAAAATCTTTGCCAATCATACTTCAGATAGAGCACTAATCTCCAGAATCTATAAAGAACCCAAAAAACTCTACACCAAGAATGCAAATAATCCAATCGACAAATGGGCTAAGAAAATGAATAGACACTTCACAGAAGAGGATCTACAAGCAATCAACAAACATATGGAAAAATGTTCAACATCTCTAGTAATAAGAGAAATGCAAATCAAAACCACCCTAAGATTCCATCTCACTCCAATTAGAATGGCGATTATCAAGAATACAAGCAACAACAGGTGTTGGTGAGGATGTGGGGATAAAGGTACACTCATACATTGCTGGTGGGTTTGCAAATTAGTGCAGCCACTCTGGAAAGCAGTGTGGAGACTCCTTAGAAAACTTGGAATGGAACCACCATTTGACCCAGCTATCCCACTCCTTGGCCTATACCCAAAGGACTTAAAATCAGCATATTACAGAGATACAGCCACATCAATGTTCATAGCTGCTCAGTTCACAATAGCTAGATTGTTGAACCAACCTAGATGTCCTTCAATAGATGAATGGGTAAAGAAACTGTGGTATTTATATACAATGGAATATTACTCAGCCATAAAGAATGATAAAATTATGGCATTTGCAGGCAAATGGATGAAATTGGAGAATATCATGCTAAGTGAGATAAGCCAATCTCAAAAAACAAAGGACGAATGATATCGCTAATAAGTGAATCATGACACATAATGGAGGGTGGGCAGGGTTAGTGTTAGGGTTAGCATTATGGTTAGGGAGGCGGGCAAGAATGGAGGAAGGAAGGACTGTATATACGGTAAAGAGGGGTGGGAGGGGTGGGGGGGAAGGGAAAAATAGCTAAATGAATCAAACTGCATTACTCTATGTAAATTTATTATTGCACAAATGGTATGCCTTTACGCCATGTACAAACAGAAAAACAACATGTATCCCATTTGTTTACAATAAAATAATAAAAAAAACATTTTTGGTGTTTTCATAAATTGGTAAATATAAAGAGGATTTAAATTTACTTTGAGTTATCACTTAAAACAGGGGTGCTAAAAATCTTGACAGGTATTATTCTATATAAAGTGTCCAAAAGTTTCAACTATATTTAAATAGATTTGTATAAGTACCAAAGTAGTTCATCTGATTAAAATGGAGTTATTTATTTAAATTTAGAAGGGTTGTTTTAAAATATAAATTTTAAGAAAGGGATCAACAGATTAAAACATTAAAAGTTTCTAAGTATAAAAATATATTTAGTAAAAATTGTTTCTAGGTTAAAAAATCTATGTGACAAAATAAAGCTGTAATACATCTAAGTAAACAACAAGAATGTCTAAGTGATTAAAAATGCTAATTAAGAGTAAATTTTAAAAGTTTCACATGTATATGTAAGTAACACAACAATTAAAATGATTCAAGGTTTATCCTGAGGTCAAATATTAATGTACTGTTATAAACCAAAGTTCAGTCTATATGCTGAAATGACCAATAATTTTTAAAATATTAATTTAGTCTTAACATTGTGCCTGTTAAATTTTATTCTCTAGTGCAAATAGTCTTATAAATTGGTGGTTTGAAGAACACTGGTTAATAGCAACTGTTATTGTAGTGTATTGTACTGCATTACAAAGTCTAAATTTTCTTTAAAAACTAAACATTGTTAATATAAAAAGATCAATGCAATTATTATTCTATTACTCTTATTTATCAAGCTGTTGTTCTCCAACCTCAAGTTGCAATGGTAATTTTAAACTAATTAGAATAAAAAATTTTATTGGGGATTTAACTATATCACTTAGTGTTCTGCAACTGGACCTGAACCTTATGTTTCCTTCTGCACTGGGATAAAAATGTAAATGTATTTCTAAAAGATAATGAGAGTCTGATCTGTTTAAAGGTTAATGTCATGAAACAGGAAAACATTTTGCCACTTTACAAAAGGAAAGTTAAAAGCTCTGTCAGCTTTCTTTGATTCATGTTTTAGCTGTAATATCATACTGTGTTAATTAACATTTATATAGACTTAGGAAACAATATATGTAAACCTCATAAATGATATTTAAAGAAAATAAACTTCAGCTTTAGAGCTAGATCGCTTTACCTAAGATATATGAAGAGCCCTGCCTTACCTAAGATAAGGTTCTGCCTCCCACCTTACTACATGTTACAGTGGCTTCAAAATAAATCAGACATCAGTTCACATAATGTTATATTCAAAAGATTGCTTTTTTGTTATAAAATTACTGTGATCTCAAACAGGGATATAATATATAGCTCAGCCAGAATTTAAGATAGCTATTACACAACTAAATATGTTGATACTCTTGTTAATACCATATTGTATTTTCCTTGTAAACTCTGTAACTGGTGACTGATTAATGTTTTACAGAGGTACAGCTTAAAGAACAATCTAAATTAAATTGAGAAAATAATCCATGACCTATAGGGCAGATAATATAGACCCCAGTTTAATAAAAGTTGGTAAATAACTATAAAGTCATAGACATTAAATTTAAAATTCAGTGTTCTTACTGAATGACTGGTGAATCTGACTAGCTGAATGTTTAAGATCAAAACTTAAAGATTGAGTTTAAAATAAAGGTGTCAAGAGAATCAATATTTGGCTCTTGCCCTCAGAGTCAGCCTAAACCCAGGGAAAAAAGAGCAAGCAGCAAGAGCGATCATCGCCTTTTTTCCATACAGCAGTAAAATGTCCCTAAAATTAGAGGGGAAATAATAAAAATTTTAAATGACAGTCGATATAGGTAGGTAAATTAGATTAAATCACAAAATAAGGACAAGTTTGAGTCCAGAAATTTGGAGGCAAATGACCTCTGAGAGATTAAAATGTTAAGGATTTCAGAGCCCTTCCTCCATCCTTACCAATAACCTGCTCCTCTCTAACCTGTTGTTAAGTCTCTCTAACAGGTTCAAGTTATGAGAGAACCAGCCCCAAGAGACCACTGATTTCCAACACCCATTTCAGTCAGAAGACTATGTCTACATCAAATTGTTCCAGAAAGGACTAACTCCTGGCTGAAATGGAAGGGACCTTACTCATATTATGGACTCATCACATCTGAGTTAAGACAACAGAGATATGGACAGCCCTCAGAGACCCCAACCACCATCTAAAGATAAGACTGAAAAAAATTTAACTAATCAATTCATGATTTGATTATGTACAAAAAAGAGGTTGGGAATGTGATGAATTGACAGATCTGGCTGCATGAGAATGTTATAGGCCAGACTCTAAGGAACTGACTAAACAGACTCCATTTTGCTCTGAGAATCCATGTTATGTAGGAAATAAGCTTCTCCCATGGGAACACCCCACCTCTGTGCCCATCATCAGTTACTTGGTGTAACATGTTTAATAATATACAATGTCAACTCCTATGTAGTAAAGAATTGCTCTCTTTTGATTCCTATTGCTCCCAAACAATGTACCATGTGAACAGTGATTGTGTGGATTTTAGCAACCATTCTTTAGTTTGTACCTAGGTAAGGGTCATTCTGACCCACTTCCCCCTCTGTCGATGATCTCATGACGTTAATGTGTAATTTTGAATCATAGCACAGACACTTATGATTAGTATTATACTTGGTATCAGAACACCTATAACCCTGTGGTTGGGGCTGTTCTCCCAATTGTCATTTTTTGGGGCATTGTGTGAGACAGTCAGCTGCCTGGCTTAATAAAGAGTCTCAAATTTGAACTTCTCAGTGGTGATCGGTCTGTTGTTAAGTTGCGCCCTGTAACAATATCAATCAACATGTTTTAAAAGAACCCTTAAAACTCATTGAAAACAGAAAGAAGCAAGAAAAAGCAAGAAAGAAAGAGAAGAGAAGAAAGGAAAGGTGAGGGGGAGGGAGGAGATCCATCAACATGGAGTGATAATGTCAAAGCAGCCCTGCTCATTAGGAGATGGAGAGGACAGACGTGAGCCAATTTGGCTGCTAGGACGACTGCAGACAGGGTTACACAGAAGTTCTAAGGCCAATATGGCCCCATCTGAGTGAAGTCACCTTCCCTCCCTGTGACACCAGGCCATTGCTATACCTGTCTTCCCTTTGGATTCCTACCCCATAAGCCACACTCATCTGCACAGTGCACAACACCACAACACCTAGCGAATGTGCTTTTGAGCCCCCTTGATATATATAACATGCCACATCTGGTCTAGGCCTCCCTGAGAGTCCCTGTGTTCACTGAGTCAGAACTCATACCTGCCCATGGGCCACTGCTAGGCGGCATCTCCTGGTTTCTGCCTCCCTGCAGTCCATATTCTGACTCATTCTGGAGGTGTCTTCCTGGAGACCTGTATCTGATTAACCTTTAACAGCTGAAGTGCTATAGCATGTGTTTATTTGATGTTCATACCAGAAATGTCTCCTGAAAAGTTATGAGGAGTGAAATCACAGAATCAGTTTGAGTTTTAAAAGACAATCCTTAGATGTAGAAGTACATGAATTAAAGATGCAAACTGGACACGGGAGGTGACTCTGGAGTGGTCTTACTAATCAAAATGAGGCATATATAGTGAACAAAGGAAGAGGTTTTACAGAAGAAACAAATATTGGGAAATATAAGAGGTGTTGAGTTGAACCCACAAGATTTGTGTGTATTTTGAATTTTGCAGAGGAAGAGAGTTAAAGATGAGTGGCCTTTGGAATTGACTGTTGGGAATATGGTCAATGAAGCAGAAAACACAGGGGAGGTTTCAGACTGGGAACTTTTAGGTGAATTCAAGAGGAGTTGGGATTTATAATATATGAGATATTTAATGGCTTGAACAAGCAGTTCAGTTATGCTAATGTGGGAATCAAATATAGAAAGTCTGCTTTGCAACTTCACATATTTATTTCTTCTTCAACAAATGCCTCATAAGGTTACAGAATGTTCTTCCAAGAGTGCCATGGGGAAATGAAGACATTTTTTGGACAAAGTTCTGGTCCACAGCATGTACCATGACCATCTTCAATACAGCAGAAATGTGCTTGACCTAATTGTATTTGCAGGTTCCTATCAATGCACCTGATGCTATTCTCAGGAAGGATGTCAAAGAACTGAAGTTTTTCTGTCCATAAAATTACAAAGAGTTTGAACATGATCAAGATAACAGTGTTCCTCTTTCTAAGTGGATTTGGCATAGTGGGAAATATTTCTGTTTTTGTGAATTGTATGTTCATTTTCTTAGTGAGTTCTGAGAAGAAATCAGTTAATCTTATTCTCATCCACTTGGCTTTTACAAACATCCTAATGCTTTTTTGCAGAGGAATGCAAAAGACAATAGCAGATTTTGGTTTAAGAAATGTTCAAGATGATGTAGGCTGTAAAACTGTTGCTTACCTGCAGAGGGTGGCCCGTGGCCTGTCCATCTGCACCACCAATCTCCTCACAGTGGTCCAGGCCATTGCCACCAGTCCCAGAGCCTCCAGGTGGAGGAGGCTGAAGCCCAGGTCTGCCTGGTGCATCCTTCCCTTGTTGCTCTTCTTTTGGATACTCAATGCTCTCATAAGCATGAAATTACCACTTTACATCAAATACATCAACACAATGAACACATCAGAAACTAGGAAAAGTGAGAAATACTGTTATTTTCTGCCTGAAATCTGGATAATCAGATGGATTTTTATTGTTCTCATGATCCTTCGAGATGCTGGGTTCCAGGGTGTCATGGGCTAGGCTAGTGGCTACATGGTGTTCCTCCTCCACAAGCACCACAAGCATGTTCTCTACCTTCAGACTTCCAAGCTCCTCTACATAACTGCCCCTGAGAAGAAGGATGCTCAAAGTGTTCTCCTTCTGATGCTCTGTTTTCTATTCTTCTACTGGACAGATTGCTTTCTTTTTCTATTCAACTGTCCCCTTAGGAAATAATTTCATAACAGTAACTATTCAAGATTTTCTCACCCTTGGCCATACAATTCTCCGTTCTTTTGTGCTGATCCACAGGGATGGAAATCTTTCTAAATATTGCTCAGTGAGATTTGAGAAAATGTCTATTTCTTCGATCTCTTCAGTAAGGAAATATGTAGAAACTGCTCATAATCCTATAACTTGTACTTAAAAAAATCAAGCAAGAGTAAATGCATAAGTGTACATTGGCAGATAGCAAGCCTGGTATCCGGCAGCCCTTACCTGAGGCAGAGGTCAAATGGAGCCAGAGGGACCCATCTTTTCTCCCATTCTCCATCCTCACACTTCAGGCAACTGCGGGTTCCATGACCTTTCACCACCAGACTTCCAGGAGTAAGGGCAGTGAGACAATTTGCAAAAATTTGTCAAAATAAAGTGTTCACCTGTGACTCAGGAATTCCACTTGTAGGACCTAATCCTTCAATACATGCTCATTGAAGAATTAAAGTATGAAAAATATTACAAGTTAATTTTAAAACTTAAACTAAGTATCCAGCAAGAGGTTCTGTTTAATTAACTAATTGAAAATATCCATAAGAGTCTTTCCATACAAAAAATGGTTGTGGTATCCCCCAAACAATAGGTGAATTAAAAATGTATTGATGGAATACGAAGCAAGGGATTTTAATACAATGGAAGTAAAACAATGTGAAATAACAGAATTCATAATGGAATATAATGATAAAATTAGTGTGAATGATTTCCATCCTCATTCTGTAAGAATAAGAAGAAACTGAAAGGGTTGTTACTGGTTTAGACAGAAACTAGGTAAATGGAGAAGTAGTAAGTACGAGTTAAACAAATCTTTCTACATTTTCTGATTTTCTAAACATGTGAATGCATCTCTTTCAAACTATACAAATAAATTGTTAGAAACCCTTCCTGGCTTGTTTTGACTTGTTTATGTACATCTCTTCTCAGTGTCCTTGTGCTGTCCACATGCTAGAATATGTTCTATTGTCAGAGCTGCAAACTTATCTAGTTCTGCATTAATTTCAATAAAGATCTTTGTTTCCATGTTTCCTAACTTGGAACCAAAATTTTATATTTGGGAAAATGTATAGTTCTGGCAGTAAGATATCTATTTCAGATCTGGAGGTTAATGAAAGAATTGTGATTATCTGATCTAGTGATTCAAGTCAGACCTCTATGCGCCAGATGCAAATCCTTGGTCCTTGTATATAGCAAATAATGCTGCAGCTCTGCAGATACCATGATCAATGGGTCAGCCTACTGGTCCCTGAGGATAAGACCATTCTACTCACTGCTTATGACTATAAGCACATGCTCTTGGGTTTGAATTTGTCAGAGCCCTGGTACAAACCACATCCTCTGGACCTCGAGGTTTTCCTAAGGAGTTATATCTCATGAAGTATCTCCAGCATTCCAGTCTCCCTGTATCTTTGGACACATCCCTTTATACCAAGGAGATAGTGATAGTTCAACTTCATTTAGAAGAGACCACATAGACTCCACATTCCAGTCTACAATCAACCCAGGAATATTTATGGTAATCTGAGTCCTGTAACCAAAATACTGAATTTACTATTCCTTCTCATGTGTCCACATCAATCCATTTGGCCATATCCAACTTTACTTGCCTTTTCTCTTTTTTAATTTTTTGATTATTAGGAACATATTAATTAATTTATTTAATTATTTTTATTGTAAACAAATTGGATACATGTTGTTTCTCTGTTTGTACATGAAGTAAAGACAAACCATTTGTGCAATCATAAATTTACATAAGGTAATGTTGTTTGATTCATTCTGTCATTTTTCCCTTCCCCTCACCCGTCCCACCTTTCTTTTCCCTCTACACAGTCCTTTCCTTCCTCCATTCTTGTCCCCCTTCCTAGCCTTAAACCCAACCCTAACCCTAACACTAACCCCCATGCCTTTTCTCTTGATGTTATAGATTGATATGATTCATTTATGTACACACCCCTCTCCATCCTGAGTCACAAAAATACTGGTAACTCTTTGTGAAATGGAGACACAAGGTTTCCTAAAGGTAGATGTCTTTGTTATAAAACCTGTTTGTTGCCAAGTGACAACAAACTTGGAAGTTTATCAACTTCCATTAACACAAGTATTTTCACCTCATATTTTAATTGTTCAGGAGTTCTGGAAATCTAGATCCTTTGTTCAGAGTCCCATGAACTAAAGTTGAGGTGATGGTGCAGTGAAATTCAGAAGTGAGTCCTAGAGTCCTCTCCAAGGACCACAAAATATTGGCAGAATTCAGTGCCTCTTGTTTCAGAACCCAGGAACTCAGCTCTCACAGATCCCTATATTAGTTCACACGACCAATCCCATAGAAAGTGGATCACTCCATGAGGCTGCTCCACAACCATCCATGTCAAAGATGGAGCCTCTGACAGGTGGTCCACCACACTTGACATCACATCTGGTTACTCCAGGATGGCGATGCATCCCATTCACATCATAGCTGGCTTCTCCTGCCCTGAGGCTGCCCACAACTATTCACATCAAACTGCTTACTCTATCCATGAGTCTGCCCCAAAGCACTCACATCACAGATGCTTCCTCCTGCCCTGAGGCTGCCCAAAAAATTCACCTTATAGCTGAATTCTCCTTCAAGCCTTCTGATTAACCTCAGCACTCTGATCTTTGTCTCCTTTCAATAATTCACATTATTAATCAAACTTAAGAAGGAGAATTCATTATATAAGCTCTTCATCAATAATAAGTGACCTTATTTACATTTGTAAACACTCTCTTGTATGCCTCATCATGCAGTCAAATCTCAATAGTAAAGTTCCACCATGAGCTGTATAATCTGACCACAGCTATGGGCCATGGCATATCAAGACGTTTCATGTCACTGAGACAAGAATCTTGGGACATTCTTATAATTCTGTCCACAGCCTTTGCTCCCTCTTGGCCTGCATTCTCTTACTTCTCCCACAAAATCCAGTAATTTGATCTGTAAATTTACTTTGGTGGTCACGTTGAAGATCTCAGGTAAATCAAGATGGTGCTCATCACTTTACCAGTGACAGAGGAAGAAGGCAAGATCCAAGGTGGAGGAAAGCCAGTGTACAGCCAGGCAGGAGAGGAAGAGTTCTGTTGGGAGGAGTGTCTAGAAGAGATTCTGTCCCAGGAAAGGCTTTGCTCCTCCATTTGAGTGTGCTTTTTGGATATTTTTATGGCTGTCTGGAGTCATTGACTGTGTTGGAGATGTGTGCAGCTTTTTTCATGTGATCCAGCAATCCCATTGCTGGTTATATATCCAAAGGTAAAGAAATCAGCATATCCAACAGATGTCTGCTCCCCAGTCCTCAACAGGTCCCTGTTCACAGTAACCTAGACATGGAGTCAGTCTGTTGGCAGAGGAGCAGATGATGACAATGGGAGTGACACAATGGAGCACTTGTAGTCATGACAGTGAATCCTGTTACCTTGGGTACAGGAGTACCCCATGGTCACTGTTAGAAGTGTCATAAGTGATGCAAAGAAAGACATGCATACCCTGATTTGATTCACACATGGAATCTAAAGATGTGTAACTGGATAGAGTGCCAGTTATCAGGGCTGAGGCTTAAGGGCTGGGGAGGTGTTGGCCAAAGTTATGAAATTTAAGTTACATAGGAGAAAAAATTTAAGTCACCATATTTACAGTATGGTGACTGTGATTTAGAACAAGTTTCTGTATTTTTGCCCATTGCCAAGAGAGCAGATTTTCAGTATTCTGACATCAAAAAACATATGAGATAATGTACACATTATTGAATTCAAACTGAGCTACCTCATAATATATGTGTGCTTCAAAACAGCATGTACACAAAATCTACATTTTGTCCAGTAAAGAATAAATATGATAACAAAACACAATAAGTCAAAAGGCAATCTATGCAACAGGCACAAATCTGGAAAACCATACAACTGATGAAGACTTTATAGCCCAACTGTATAAGGAACTCATGAAAATCAGTAAAGAGATAAATTAACTTGATTAAAAATTGTATAAAGCAAATAAACATTTCTCAGGAGAGGACATAAAATATAACCAGATATATGAAAATCCGTTTAACACCACTAACAATCTGGAAATAAAAATTAAAGCCACAGTGTGATGTCTCACTCCCCTTAGAACAGCTATCATCCAAAAGATGATCCATTGGCTAGGGTGTGAAGGAAAGGGCCCTGGCTCCTTAGGGTGGAATGGTAACTAGTAGAGCATTCATGGAAAATCAGTGTGAGGCTTTGAACTTCCTCAACAATCAAAAATAAACTAGTATGATCTAGCAACCCCATTGCTGAGTACATGGCCAAAGGAAGTAAAATCTGTAAGTTGAAAAGGAATCTACACTACCATGTTCAATGTGGTATTAGTCATGGAAGGCAAGATTTGGAAGCTACAATATGCATGAAATGGGGAGATGTCAGGTTTTTATCTGCTTTATAACAGAAATCACTCTGTTCTAAGAATCAAGCCCAGGATCTTTCATGACTGACACTTAAGTAAAGGCTTTGGAGGCCCAGGTCTTCATTTGGACTCTTCCCCTCACTTCTTCATAGAACCTTCTTTCTGCTGCTGATAAGCACTCACAAGGTATTCATGGACCAGCAGGTGAAGGAGGAGTAAGGGAAGGGGCTCAGAAGTGTGCTACACAGGATCACCAGGTCCAGTTCAGACAAAAACCAGGGACTCTGCTCACCTTTTTTAAAATGAAGGCTGTGGCTCACCTACCCACCTGGTCACTGCTTCACTGGACTCTTAAGTTCCACATGAAGAAAGCTTTTCCACAATGAGGCACTGAACTTGCATTTAAAGTCCCAGCACTGTTGGGTGTTGGGATCTCATGCCAAAGCACCTGAACATAAGGTGCTCTTTCTTGAGGATGGCGTGGTTTCATAAAGAAGGAAACCACAGACACTACAGAGGTAGTGGACAGGAAGAATGTCACTCTTTGCTGCAGGTTTAGAGCAACCAGTCAGGATCTGTTAAATGCCAGGGGTGCAAAGCAAGCATCTGGATGTCAACAGGACTCTCTTTACTCCAACACCAGTACAGAGGGCAGGAGAAACAGGATGCCCAGTGCCTCCAGCATTATTTGGATCCATGCAGTAACCCCTGTCCAAACTCAAAGTGAGAGCTGATTTAATTCAACTCTTCCTGGCACCAGGGACTGCATTATCTTCTCACATTTTCCAGAAAGTCATTATTTCTACTAGTGCTTACAAAGAAATTGCACCTGGGTAATATTTTAGTCAGCTTTTTGGTCACTGTGACTGAAAGATTCGAGAAGATCAAAGATAGGAGGAAAATTTTATCTGGGACTTACAGTTTCAGAGGTCTCAGTGGTTCAACTCCATTCTTCTGGCCTGAAGTGTGGCAGAACATCATGGTGGCAGGATGTGGAAGAAGCAAAGAGAGAGCCTTCTCCCACCAAGTAAAAAATATAAACTCCAAAGGCGAGGCTCCAGGGACCCAACTACTCTAGCCACACCCCACCTGCATCATTCTCCACTCAGTTAATTCCTACCAGGGTGTCAATGCACTGATTATGTGAAGGCTCTCCTAACCCAATCACTTCATCTCCAAAGCTTCTCACATTGTCTCACACAATGAGCTTTTGGGGGGACACCTCATCTCTAAGCCATACCAGGTAATAAAGAAACAGGACTGGATAGTTACTGATCAATTGAAAGAATAAATTGAATGCAGCAAACATGTTTACTATGAAATACAAATTCAAATTGAAATTGAATATATGCATTAGATCAATAAATAAAGCTTAACATGCATTCCACATTTGGCTCACCTGTATCACTTAATGGTTTGAGAAATCTGAGTTTAACTAGAATTTTCATTACCTCCTTAAATTTTTATGTGGAAAACCTTGATAAACTAACCAAATATTAACATTTTGATGACTCCTGGGGAAAATGTTCAGAATCTTCACTCTCATCAGAGGTATTCCTGAGGTCAGTGATATTTCTTCTGAGGAACTTCCAAAAACAATTATCGTTAGAGCCCATGGTCTAGGAGGCCCTCAGCAATAACACCTATTGGCATCAGATCTGCCATTTTGCTGCCTCCAGTATTCTGCCCCCACACACGATTTTGCAAGCCAGATTGTCAGTCTGTGAACAACCTAGCCAGCCATTGATCTGCTGGACAGCCTGCAAACATTCTTGAGAGTCACTGGTTCAGATTGTTTTCCCACAAACTTCCTAACCAGTCATTGGTCTGTTGTAATTAGCCTGCAAAATTCCATTACTGAAGAGGAGATCTTTCTTCTCTCTCTCTCTCTCTCTCTCTCTCTCTCTCTCTCTCTCTCTCTCTCTCCCTTCTCTCTTCACTATCACTTGCTTCATCTCCCTCTCCTCCTCTCTCTCTCTCTCTCTCTCTCTCTCTCTCTCACACACACACACAGACACACAAACACACACACACACAAACACACACCCTGCTGTCTGACAATCTGCCTCTCCACTTAATAAAATCTCCTGTATACGTTCCCACAATCAGAGTGGTGTTTCTGGGTAATTTCAATGATGCTGTGAGTTGGATGGATTCTTCTATCACCACTTAGGCACATGAAATTCCATTTGATGCCCTAGATTCTGATCTTACCATCCATTCACCAGACACTAGTCTCTTTTGGTAAGTGGATTCTCCCTGGTTTTTGGTTACCTGGGAAGTGACCATTAAACGTGCAGCACCCCTGAGATTCTCCACAGGTCAGGGGAACCCCCAGTCATGATTCTTTCAACTATGGCTGAATCCCTATACTGATTGCTGGGGGAGATTTCCAGGCTGACCGGGGACTCTTTCCTGAGAGGCAGGAAATCTCCAGACTGATGGAGGATGCTTTCCTAAGAGGACAGCCTCTTGCAAGACCTACTCCAGTCCTGGGTTCCTTCTGTGACTTTTTTTCTCTATGAAGGCACTGGTGACGGGCACCCAGGTACCCTTCAGGTTAAGCCTTGATGCTTACCTAGTGGTAGTGATGACTCCCTGGTTAAATCATTCTTCACTCTGGTGAGTCCCTGGGGCCAAGGGACACCTTGCCTCTTTACTCACCAATTCCTATTGCAATGGGCAGCTCACTCTCAATCCCAATGCAAACCCCCCTGGGTTGCCTCTCAGTTAACTTAAGAGTCCCTCTGCCTCACCCCAGACTTCAAACCAAACTGAACTTTACATCTCAACATTTTTACGAATTTTTTAATTCCTGTTTGTGCTCAAGGAAATGGAAAGAGGATTCCTTACATTCAAGTTTTCTCTTTCTAACAAGCTTTGTTCTTCCTATAAACCTGAACACACTCTCTCTCTCTTTCTTCTTCTTCTTCCTTTTCTTTTTCTTCTTCTTCTCCCTCCCCCCTCTCTCTGCCTTTCTCTTTTTCACTCTCTCATGTTATTTTACAAAAAAAAAATGGTCATTATCATTTTTTCTTCTAGGACTCTTGTTTTGTTTTTCTTAAATACTATATTTTTTCAGCTAACAATTTTGATTCTACATACCTAGAATTAAGGTTTTTTGACCAGTTCTGTTTTTATTCAACTCTAGAGATATTTTGAACATCTGTTGCATTGCAATGGAGATTCACCTATAAAAATCTATAAGGCCTTTCCTTTTGTGTTATGTGTATATCCTGTTGTCTGATATTGTGTTGTCTGTCTACATAAGTGGGTCCAAATATAGCACTCATAAATTAAAATTAAAGAGGATCCAGAAACTTTTAATTCACATGATTTTGAAAAGGTCATTTTAAAATTGGGTAAACAGTTGAAGGTAAAATGTCTTTAAAATTACTTACCTCACAAGTCTCTAGGTGGTCAAATTAATAAAATGTTGATATCTATAAAATATCTAATATTAATTGTTCCTAGGAGTTTTCTTCAACAGGACAGATACAAAAGATACTGTTCAATATACTTATCTGATGTGTTTTACAATAAAAAAGTACATTAGATTTGACATATATAGGATTACTCAAATGTGATTGTTAGAGACATCTGATTGATTTACAAAGTTAAAATGCTGTTAAATAAGATCGATACTCTTAACTTCTTAATTTCCATGAAGTAACATTTGTAAACATTATTGATGTTTTCATATATTGTTAAATAAAAGAGGTTTAAATTTGCTTTGTGTCATCACTAAAAACAAGATTACTAACACTTAAGTTCTAACTGGTATAATTCTCTATACAAAGGAATCCAAAATTTCAACTGTTTCAATTATAGTACTGTACATAAAAATATTTCATCTTATTAAAAAGGAGTCATTTATCTAAATTCAGAAATTTCATAAAAATTGTTTCAGAATGTGACCAAAAAGGGCCAACACATAGGAAAGAAAAATAAAATGTTCTAGGAATGAAAACATATTTAAGAAGGAAGAAGAAAATGTTTCTGGATAGGAAAGTCTTTCTGTGATGAAATCTGGGATGGAATCCATGGTCATTACCTGTTAGCTCTCCCCTCACAGGGATCTGAGCTGCTTTGACCATCTCCCCTCATCCCTGTTTCAACATATGTTGTTTCTGCCTCCTGCTGTTGCCAACCTCCTCACCCACCACAGATTTCGACCCTTGACAGCCTTCCCTCTACTGGTGGTGAGTCCTCCAACTCTTCTACAGTGACCCTGAACTCACTCTCTCTCTCTCTCTCTCTCTCTCTCTCTCTCTCACTTTCACTCTGAAAACCCCAGCACTGGGTAAGGGTCTCCCTTGCTTAGTCACAGACCTGTCAGGGATGGTGACCACCCTCACTGATGATCTGCTCCTATGTGTGAAATCAGGGAGGTGGTGGAAATGCCCCCTCCTCTCCTGTTTCCCTTCTCCAGGCTGAGTACCCTTAAGAATTAACTCTGCCCAATTTAAAATTATCAGCAAACCCCACCCCCTTGGCTGTCTCCTCAAGAACATTCATCCTCACCCTTTGACTCCATGTCTCAAACCTCACAGACTCATTATCTATTGCAACATAGTTCAACCCCAATATAAGTTAGAAATTTCATTTAATGTTCCAAAACAGGACCTGTTAGAGCCTGATTTACTTAAAGACTAATATCCTGAAACATGAAAACATTTTGCCACTTTGCCACACAAAAGGAAAGTACTCTCTCAATCTTTCCTTGATATATATTTTGGATGTTATGTCATTGTGTCAACTAACAATCACATAGACTCAGGAAACAATACATGTAAACTTTGTAAAATGATGTTTAAAGAGGAGGCAAAGATCAACTTCAAAACTAGAACACTTCACCTAAGATTTGTAAAAAGCCTCACCTTACCTGAAATAATTCTCTGCCTCTCGCCCTATTGCATGTCAGAATGGCTCCAAAGAAAGCCAGACTTCAGCTTATTTAAAGTTACATTCAAAATATTGTTTTTTGTTGCAAATTTACTGTGATTTCAAGCAGGGAAATAATTTATAGCTCTTTCAAAATGCAAGAGAGCTATTATACAAACATAAATGATTTACTGTTGTTAATTCCATTTTGTATTTTCCTTGTAAACTCTATAACTGTTGTCTGATTAATATTTTGTTTTACAGAAGTGCTGCTTCAAGAACAAAAAACCTAAATTAATTTGAGAGAATAACCAATCACCTATAGGAAAGATAAGATAATATAGACACCAATTAAATAAAAGTGGGTAAATAACTGTAGAGTCATAAATATTAAAGCCCAGTACTCTTACTTTATGACTGGTGAGACTGGCTTACTGGATGCTTAAGATCAAACATAGAGACTGAGATTAAAATACAGGGGCCAAGAAAACCAGTATTTGGTTCTTGTCCTCTAAGTCAGCCAGAACCCAGGGAGTGAGAAGACTTCTCTAAGGAGCTTTGCAATTCTAGGCCACATGACCTCCCAATAAGGGAGATTAATGAGACCAATAGAGGAGGAGAAGGCAATCAGTGCACCTGCTGCAAAAAGGAGGGTCAAAGAAAAAGGTAGACATCCCTGATGCTTCCAAGGGAAGCCACCTCATCAAGGACACCCTACCAACCAAAAGGCACTAAAGGAGCTAAGAGGCTGCTCTCAAGTTCTCCATGAGTAACCCCTGTGGGAACTTAGCTGACACTTAACAACAGATAAGAAAAAGGTCAATTTTACCAGCTTGATCTTGAATGCCTTGCAAAACAGATAAAACCAAAACATAGCCATTCCTGGCCAGTAAAAAGAAGAAACAATAGTGAAACCTAACTTAAGATGTACACTTATGTTAGCCCCAAGAATAAGTAAGACAGGAGGATACTAAAGAGATTCATAGGCAGGAGTTCCTGATAACCATTGAGAGCAACCACCAGAGTGAGAAATTTTGGATCATTTTAAGGTCTACAGATCTTCCTAAACAGAACCACGACTGTTAAATTGCCTACAGAAGTTCGTACAAGATCAGATACATAAGTCTGGAGCTTGTAGACACACACAAGTTCACCAACCAATCCATCAACTTCTTCTTCAAGACTACCAGTCCCTGACACCCAAAGCTGAGACCTGCAATTCACTGTTGACACCTACAGTTCCAAAAACTCTTCTCCCACCTAGAGCCTTCCCTGATCCCCATTGCACAGGAATGAGGTTCTTCGCTCCTAACCAGCAGGAAGATGCTAAAGAATAAAGACGATCATCCCACCCCTGGTATCTATAAGAACAAAAGGGGAGTAATTTTGGCATCAGATCTGCCATTTTGCTGTCACCAGTATTCCCCTCACAGACACCATTGTAGAACCCAGATCGTCAGTCTGCAAACATTTGTTCACTTGTCAGACTGCAAACATTCTCAGCAGTCATTGGTCCAGATTTTTAGCCCACAAACTTCCTAGCCCTCATTGGTCCATTGTTTGTAGCCTGCAAAATTCCACTACTGAAGAAGAGCTCTTCTCTCCGTCTCTCTCTCTCTCTCTCTCTCTCTCTCATTTTCTCTCTCATCCTGTGAGCAGACACTCTGCCTGTCCCTTAATAAAATCGCTGACGTGAGTTCCCATGTCTGGAGTAGTTTTTCTGGTGCTTTCATCACCCACTGTCAAAAGGGGGTAGAAATGAGACAAAGGTTCAAAACCTTGACTTTTCTATAGAATTTAACTAAGTGAGAAGAGGCTTTTCACAGTTTAGAAAGTAAAACACAGGATGAAGTGGCTGGCCGTAGGGTAATTTAAGCTCCCATCAGAACTTCTGCAGACCTGGCCACCCCAGCAGATCCTTTTACTGAAGGGATCAGAGGTGCAGGTGTTACCTGGGCAGCAGATCTGACCACAAGATGAAGACTGGACTTTATCCTTGGAGCAGAGGGGCTGCTGCCGCCCCCTTGTCTGGGTGAGAAACTCGCTTCAGGTTTGAGGGGTTGGGTTCCCGTCCCATCCCTGCCCGTTTCCTTTTCCCCAAGGAAAATGGCATTAGCACTTCCCCAGAGCCCACATGAAGGAGGAAGAGCCCTGGCTGCTGGTAACACAGGTGCAACAGGGCTGAGTGTGCAGTGCCGGGCAACCTCCTTGCAGAGCTGTGCAACCCCACTGCAGAAGCTCCCCTGCAGCAGAAGCGGGTCTCTGACCCCGACTGGGGCTTCTCTGCCTGCCTGTCCTGAACACTACGGGACCTCGCACCCAGGCCCACCTGGCCCTCCACATGCTCTGTGTGTACACTGCTCCTTGGTCTACCAAAGGAACATGCGGCCAATGTTGCTTAGGGAGTAGGACCCAGGGAATGCGCTGGAGATTCTCCGACCCCATTTCAGGGTGGGGAGGCCGTCAAGTCTCACCCATGTTCACTTCCCCGTCCATTCCAGGCACTGTGGTCTCCCCACCTGAGACCTACCGCTGACACCATCCCCCAGGAATTCAGGATCTCCCTACACAGGCCCTGGTGTTTGATGGAGGCTTCTGTACAAAACACAAAAAAATAAGCCTGGTCTTAGAACTTGGTGAGAAGGTGCTGGTGAAGGAACTCTGGGAATCAAAGTAGGAGACACAGGAGGAAGAGGGCACGTCAGCTGTCAGGCTCCTGTGGGCCACAGTGAGGCATTTCCTGGAATCCGCCAGCTGTTGTCCTTTGGACTGTCTCTGCTGCCTGGCCCCAGCCTGACTGCCTGCACCCTACTGTTTTGAGAGTGGGTGTTTCCCACTTTCCTTGTTATTCCCAGGCTTCAGGGACCCCTGAGTATGAAGAGGCAGGTCCTTCATTCAGATGGGAGGTGGACGGCTTGACTATAATATACACGTTTTAATTTAATTCCATAATTCTGAATAAATGGCATCACTCCATATATACAAAATTACAACAGACCCACACCAAGGTACGTTATAATGAAAATACGTAACGTACAAATAAAGACAAAACTTTAGAGGCTGTGAGAGAAAAAAAAATTAAATTCAGGGGGAAACTGATATGGATATCTGCAGACTTTTCAACCCAGACCCTAAAAGCTAGAAGGGCCTGGAACAACATTTTTCAAGGTCTGAAAGAAAACAGAGGCCAACCAATAATCTTATACCCAGCAGAACTTACCTTCAGATTTGATGACAAAATAAAATTGTTCCATGACAAACAAAAGCTAACAGAATTTAGAAAAAGAAAACCAGTGCTACAGGACTTACTCAGAAAAATATTCCATGAGAAAGAGTTGAAAAACAATGATGTATATCAACAAAGGGATGAACTACCCAAAAGGAACAACCAAATAAAGGAGAAACCAATTCCTGTAAAAAAACAAAAATGAGCCAAATGACCAGGAATACAAATCATACCTCAATAATAACTCTGAATGTTAATGTCCCAAATTCATCAATCAAAAGACATAGACTGGCAGATTGGATTCAAAGGAAAAATCCAACAATATGCTGCCTGCAAGAGACTGATCTCACTAAAATAGATACCCACAGACTAAAGGTAAAAGGATGGGAAAAAAAAATACCATACACAAGGAAACAGAAAAAAAGCTGCAGTATCTATCCTCATTTCAGATAATGTGGATTTCAAGCCAAAGTTAATCAGACGATGTAAAGAAGGACATTTCATACTGTTTAAGGGAAGCATAAATCAGCAAGACATAACAATCATAATTATCTATGCCCCAAACATTGGCTCATCCATGTACGTTGAACAAATCCTACTCATTTCCAGAAGTCAAATAGACCAAACAAAATAATACTAGGTGATTTTATCACAACTCTCTCTCCACTGGATTGATCTTCCAAACAAAAATTGAATAAAGAAGCCATAGATCTCAATAACAAAATCAATAATTTAGTCTTAATGGACATATATAGAATAAGGCATCCAACAAAGAGTGAATACACTTTCCTCTCAGCAGCACATGAATCCTTCTCTAAAATAGATCATATTTTATGCCATAAAGCTACTGTTAGCAAATACAAGAAGATAGAGATACCACCTTGTATTCTATCAGATCATAATGGATTGAAATTAAAAATAAATGAGAGAATGAAAACCAGAAACTACTCCAATACCCAGAGATTATATAATATGCTATCATAAATAAATGGATTACAGAAGATATCAGGAGGGAAATTAAAAATGAGAACAAAGACACATCATATCAAAATCTCTGGGACACATGAAAGCAGTACTTACAGGAAGATTAATTCATGGAGAGCATTCAAAAAAATGAAGAAAAAAATCAACAAATAAATGATGTAACACTACAGCTCAAACCCCTAGAAGAAAAAGTACAGAGCAACAACAAAAGTAGTAGAAGACAGGAAATAGTTAAAATCAGAGATGAAATCAATGAAATTGAAACAAAAAAAAACAATAGTAAATATTAATAAAATAAAGAGTTGTTTCTTTGAAAAAATAAACAAAATTGATAAACCCTTAGCCACACTAACAAAGAGAAGGAGAGAGAAAACTCAAATTACTAAAATTCAGAATGAAAATGGAAAATCACTACAGAAAAGAGTGAAATACAAAATACAATTAGAAGCTATTTTGAAAATCTATACTCCAACAGAACAGAAAATCCTGAAAATATCAACAGGTTTCTAGAGATATATGAATTACCTAAACTTAACAAGGAGGATATAAACAACTTAAATAAATCAATTTCAAGTAATGAAATAGAAGAAGTCATCAAAAACCTACTAACAAAGAAAAGTCTGGGATCAGAAAAGTTCTCAGACGAGTTCCATAAAATATTGAAAGGAGAGCTCATTCCAGTACTCCTCAAAGTATTCCATGAAATAGAAGGGGAGGGAACCCACCAAAACTCATTCTATGAAGCCAATATCACTCTGATACCTAAACCAGACCGAGACACATTGAGGAAAGAAAATTTCAGACCAATATCTTAATAAAAAAACGCAAAAATTCTCAACCAAATTTTAGCAAATCACATGCAAAAATATATTAAAAAGATAAAGCACCATGATCAATTGGGATTTACCCAGGGATGCAAGGTTGGTTCAACATCTGGAAATCAATAAATGTAATTCACCATATCAACAGACATAATGACAAGAATCACATGATTACTGTGATGGATGCAGGAAAAGCATTTGATAAAATACAGCATCCCTTCATGCTCAAATCACTAGAAACAATAGGAACAGTTGAATCATTCCTTAACATTGTAAAGGCCATCTACACTAAACCCATGGCCAATATCATTATAAATGGTGAAAAACTGAAAGCATTCTCACTAAAAATGGGAACAAGGCAGGGATACCCACTTTCATCACTTCTATTCAATATTGTTCTTAAAACTGTAGTCAGAGCAATTAGAGAGAAGAAAAAATTAAAAGGATATGAATAAGAAAAGAAGAACTCAAACTATACCTATTTGTTAATGACATGATTATATATTTAGAGCAACCAGGAAAGTCCACCAGAAAACATTCAGAACTCATAAGTGAATTCAGTAAAGTAGCAGGTTACAAGATCAGGGCTCATTGATCTAATACATTTTTATACATAAGTGATAAATCCTCAAAAGAGTGTTAGGAAAAATACCCCATTCACAATGGCCTCGAAAAAAAAATACTTGGGAAAAAATCTAACAAAAGAGGTGAAAGACCTCTACAATGAGAACTACAGAACACTAAAGAAAGAAATTAAAGAAAACCATAGAAGATGGAAAGAACTCCATGTTCTTGGATAGGCAGAATTAATATTGTCAAAATGGCCATACTACCAAAAGTGCTGTACAGATTTCAATGCAATTCCAATTAATATACCAATGATGTACCTTACATAAATAGAGAAAGTAAACATGAAAGTCATCTGGAAGGATAAGAAACCCAGAATAGCTAAAGTAATCCTTAACAGGAAGAGTGAATCAGGGGGTATCGCAATACCAGAACTATACTTCTAAGCAATAGTAACAAAAATGTCATGGTATTCATACCAAAATAGACAAGTAGATCAATGATACAGAATAGACAACATGTATGCACACCCAAATAAATACAATTTTCTAATACTAGGAAAAGGTGCCAAAAATATAGAAAGGAGAAAAGATAGCCTTTTCAACAAATGGTGCTAGTAAAACTGGAAATCTATATGTAGCAGAATGAAATTAAACCCCTATCTCTCACCCTGCACAAAACTCTACTTAAAATGGACCAAGAACCTTGGAATCAGACCAGAGACCTTGCACCTTATAGAAAAAAGGTAGGTACAGATCTTCAACATGTCAGTATAGCATTAGAATTCCTTAATAGAACTCCGATAGCACCAGAAATAAAATCAAGAATCAATAAATGGGATAGATTCAAACCAAAAAGCATTCTACAGCAAAGGACAGTATCAGCAATGCAAAAAGAGAGTCTACAGAGTGGGAGCTAATCTTTGCCACTCATACTTCAGATACAGCACTAATTTCCAGAATATATAAAGAACTCAAAAAACTCTACACCAAGAATACAAAGAATAGAATCAAAAAATGGGCTACAAAAATGAACAGACACTTCACAGAAGAAGATTGGCAAGCAATGAACAGATATATGAAAAAATGTTCAACATCCCCAGTAATAAGATAAATGCAAATAAAAACTACCCTACGATTCCATCTCACCCCAAATAGAATGGTTATTATCAAGAATACAAGCAACAACAGGTATTGGCGAAGATGTGTGGAAAAAAGTGCACTCATACATTGCTGGTGGGGCTGAAAATTAGTGCAACCACTCTGGAAAGCAGTGTGGAGATTTCTTAGAAAATTTGGAATGGAACCACCATTTGACCCAGCTATCCCATTCCTCAGCCTATAGCCAAAGGACTTAAAATCACCATACTACAGAGATACAGCCACATCAATATTAATAGCTGCTCAATTCACAGTAGCCAGACTATGGAACCAACCTAGATGCCCTTCAATTGATGAATGGGTAAAGAAACTGTGGTATATATATATATATATATATATATATATATATATATATATATATATATATCACAATGGAATATTACTCAGCCGTAAAGAATGATAAAACTGTGGCATTTGCAGGCAAATGGATGAAATTGGAGAATATCATGCTAAGTGAGATAAGCCAATCTCAAAAAACCAAAGGACAAATGATATCACTGATAAGTGGATGATGACACATAATGGGGGGTGGGAGCTGTTAGTGTTAGGGTTAGAGTTAGGGTTAGGGAGTGGGGCAAGAATGGAGGAAGTTAGGACTGTATAGAGGGAAAAGAGGGGTGGGAGGAGTGGGGGGAAGGGAAAAAAACAGAATGAATCAAACAACATTACCCTATGTAAATTTATGATTACACAAATGGTATGCCTTTATGCCATATACACATAGAGAAACAACATGTATCCCATTTGTTTACAATAAAAAATAAATAATTATTTAAAAAAAATCTTAAAAATGATGAGAATGAAATCATTCTCAATAGCACTAGAAAAAAAATGAGTATTTCCACAAAATTTGATGCACACCAATGGAAATATACTAGGAACTAAAAGCACTGGGAAAAGACCTTTTAGAGACAGTTGGTACCAAGCATTGAGTGCACACACTAAAATGAGAGCTCACACTCAGAGAAGAGGAATTGTCAGCACCAGCTGCTGCATGCAGACACTCCAGTTCATAACTTGTAAGTGGAATGATCATTCATTTTATTAGTTATCTTTATTCAGAAAAGTGTAATGGTCTCTCAGCTTTTCAGCAGGAGATGATTTTGAAACCTGAAGAAGTCTCCAATTAGGCTCCTGTCCTTGAATAGCACCTGGCACACGGGCACTGTCTTCCCTGATGAGACTTCTGAAGAGGGTGCAGTGCCCTGGAAGAAACCATCTGGATTTTAAAACTAGCTAGAGCAGGATGGAGCTTTCACAAAAATTTAAATACATTTCAAAATGGAAGAAAAGGAATTTGTGAGTCTTTCAACAAAACGAGAAAACTGAGAGGGAAGTGATCCTTATTGCCCCAAGGAAATCTTGTGATTTTTCATTTTGTAGTTCACTTCACCTGTCTGTGTGAAATGTACTCTACCACGGGGGCCTGGGGTCCTCTTTCTAATCAGGGAAAGAAAATCAGGTGACTTATCTTTGGGGCACAAGGATTTTAGTTTATCTTGTGTGCCAGGGACACTACTAGGTACTGTCACAGAGGTCTCAGAAGGAAGCCCAGGGACCAGATACCTGCCTCCCAGGCAAGCCTCTCACCACTCATGCTTCTGAAAAAAGTGTTTCCCTCTCCTCTCTTCTCATCCCTGTGTCCACATCTTTTCACGTTCCTTTGCACCAGGGACTAGAAGTTCCTACTCGGTCATAAGTGATTAACAGATAGGACGATCATGCTCAGACATGTAAGAATTATACAGGAGACCTTGAAACTACATGGTAGGACTGAACTTTTGAAAGTAGGGGTGAGCCCTTGTAGTTCCTGAGTCCAATTTTTTTTTTTTTTAGTGTGCAAGAAATAAAGCAATCACTTCTGAGAAAGAACTAGACCTAAGATGTGTTTAAAAAGAGTAAGGTGACCATCCAGTGCAGGTCCATGTTAGGGACTTTGTCAGAAAGCAGAGTGCTGAGCATAGGTCATCATCAATTCTGTTTCTGAATGTGAAGGAGTGGAGAAGGAAGGGAAGTGCCTCCTCTGTTTCCCAGAAGCTGTCCCTGTACTGGCTCCCAGCATGGAGCACTGGGAGGAGGAGGAGAGGCCAGCAACACAGAGACCCTTGGGACAGACACGTGGCAGGTTGTTCACTTTCTCTCTGCACAAACTTCTATTAAAATAATTGAGCCCCAATTAAGACCAAGATAACTTCTCAGTCCAAAAAATGAAGTGATTATAAAGGGAGAAGGAAAGTTATCCTTCAGGGACTGAGGTTATGCAGGACTTTGCTTCTCCATGACAGGTGTCAACTGTGACAACTGGAGTCCTGGTGGTGGTTCATGGTAGGCAAGGGCTCCACAAACCTAGAGGGTACAAATGGGACCTGGGAAGCTGCCCCTTGTCAGAAGGACTAGCACAGAGCTTGTCTTCAGCACAGCCACCAAGGTGAGTGGACCTGAGGTTCTGGTTTGCTCACAGCACATGTGACATTTCCTCAGCAGCACAGATCTCACTCTGTGTTTATGAGCAAGGGGTTTAGTGAGAGGGTTGGGAGCCCTAGGACATTTTTCCTGAGACAATCATTTGCAATCATGTCCTCTAGGTGTACTGGAACTCCATGTCCCTGTGTACAGGATCCAGATTCAGCAGCACTGTGAGGTGGATCCAGAAGTTAGAAAGAAGAAGGGCTCTGGGGCCTCTGGGACATTTCTCACAGCTTTCTGTGTCTTCTGTGTTATCTTGTATTATTACTGTCAGCATTCTTACTTTTTATCAGTCTTCTGCACATAAATTTGGTTTTGCTGTATCTCCAAGGAACCATTGTAGCTTTAGTATTAGGTCCCTAATTGGATTTAACTTGAGTGAATTCTTTCTGCAACTATCATTAAACTCTTTGTCCTCCTGAAACCAGAGTTTTGAGATGAGATGGGATTCACAGCTCCTGCTGGCAGGTGGGTGAACACAAGTATCCCAGCTCTTAGTGGTGGGCCTTACCTCCCAGGGTGCAGCAAACCCCAGCAGCTGATCATTACACTCTTCTTCCTGGTTTCTTGGCCAGTGATTTGAAGAATGAAATCAACAGACCAGGATGAGCAAGTGTGAGAGCAGGATTTATCGAAGAGTAAACACAGGACTCTTGGAGCACAGAGCTCAGCACCCACACCATGTTTCCTTGGATGTGGTGTGCAAGTCTAGGGGTTTGCACACCACCTGGGTCAGTGTGCTTTGTGTAAACTTATGCTAATTAGGGTTTGAAAAGTACTAACTCTATTGTTCACTCCTGGATTGCATCTGGATGTTTTTACTTCAATTTTCTCCCTGCTGAGCAAAGGGAGAGGCTGAAGTCATTCATTGTGCATGCTCAGTGGGGTGTCTGGTGCTGTGGAGATGCATCGAGAGCATCTGCAACTGGCATCCATTCTGTGTGCAGGCTGCATTGCCTGGGTGATGGATCTGCTTGCCAGGGCTCAGTTTGGCACCTCAGGCCCATGCCACAAGGGCAGGTTCTGCAGGGCAGTGGGGGCTGACTGCCTGTACTTCGCCCACCTGGGCTGCCACTCTGCCACTGTACCTTTCACCTGCTGCTTCCAGGCAACAATCAATGAACTGCCTGCACAACTTGGTAACTGTGGAGCATGTCATTCACACATATGATTGCACCACTCATGGAAGTCAGTTTTATTCATTTTGTACTTGTTACTGGAAGTCCTATTAATAAAAATTATCATTTGGAATCACAGTTTTTCTTCTGATGATTTTTCATGCACTTTTATCTGTCTATTGTTACTATAGTTTGAGGGAGCACACTTTCAACTTAGCCCAGTGTTATGCAGCAGGAAGCACTAATCTGATATTTTTCTTGAGAAAAATGGTCACAAGATAGATGCATTTACCTGCCTAAGCTGCTGGGCCCAGATGGGGCAATGCAGAGCTACCTGAATGCAAAGTCCACCTTTTCTAGCAGTTTACTCTGTTTCTCAAAATAATTTGAGATGATACTCACAACTCTCTTCTCCAATACTGTTTATTTCACTTACCAAAGTGAAATGGAAGTGACTTACACATATCAGAAGTGAATCCCAAATCTGATGCAGACCTATGTAACATTGGAAAGGTGATGGAAGGCAGAAAAGTGAACTACAAAGATAGAAGGCATGTAAGAAAGGGTTTCGTGTGTCCTTGAGACAGGCCTATTGCGTGCTCTCATTTCTGTCAGACTGCTTTGTCAGTGTTTGTAGTTTGTGCCAGGCTAGCTAAGATACTGGTAAGGATGCAGAGTCAGGACCCCAGACTCCGGGAGTTGGGTGGAAGCAGGCTTGTGGTGAACAGCCTGCAAAATTTTACTGCAGGAATGGCCATACATTTATATGGGTTTCTTGCCCACTCACAATGTGCCATAGGGGATCAGACCACCAGGTTCATATATAGGTTCCCTTGGTAACACTAGGTCAATTTGGGGCAATTGTTTACTTTCCTAGGTAGGAGAAGCAGAACACTCCTCCCTGCACGTTTACATGCTTGAGATATTCAATGCTGCCAGCCAAGAACTAGGATTTCTCCCAACATTTACCCCATTTGTTCTAATTTGGACAAGGGATTCCTTCAGGAGGACTTGATTGACCTGAACCCTTGTGATTCTCTTGTTGAAAATGGAACAGAAACATTTAAGAACTGCAAGTATTATAAGGAACAGTATGCAGGCTAATCCTAACATTATAGTAGGCTTAGCATATAAAGCAGGTTCTATTCAAAGGTAATAATACAGACTTCTCCCGGGAGGGAGAAGGGGGCCATGGCTGTTGTTCTATAGCCCCAAGAAGTGAGCACAACTTACATCCTTTATATGTTAAGGTCTCAATTATTCTCCAGTTTTCTTCCCCCTTAATCCCCTTCCTGCCTATGTGAATAGACCTTGTTTTGCAGGTGAGCTGCATAAAGTGAGAAGGAAATGGGCAGAGGAAGGGCCAATTTGATTCAGCCAGGTAAATCTGATAATCAATGGGCTTTGCAGGTCCTTGAAATTCCATTCTCCGAGGGGCAGTCTCCCACTTCCAGAGGCAGATGGCTTTCATGGTCTCCATTTCCTCCAATAGATTTTATCTCCTATTTCTACACTGATTGCCTGTCCCCAATTCTGGATTCATTACCCCCTTTTGAGTTAGGAACTCTTTGCTGCTGTAAGAAAAGGGGTGGTGACCACTCTGGCTCTTATGAGTTGAAAGGCGGCAGCAAGGGGCAAGCAGTTTCAAGTTCCCTTTTAAAAATCGAGGGGTCCAAAGAAGTTTGGTTGGGGAAGAGCAGGTTGTAAAGTCAATTGGGGATGGGTGCTTCTGTGAGAAAAGAACAAAAAGACATGAGTACTGAATAGAGATTAATACAAAATAAATGTTGCAGAATGTGTAACATGCCAATGAATACCATGAAGATGACAAAAGTCAATAATCTATCACGAGGAGGTAGAAGGACTTAGAAGTTGTTCCCATAAGAAGCCCTAACAAAGGCTAGAGAGGACATGGCCTTTATGTGGAAACCGTAACATTGTTCAAGTTATCAGGAATGTAAACACCACATTTAAATCTTAAAGTCATTGATGTCCCAGGAAAATTTAATTAATCTACTTGATGTCATCTTATTTTTGTGAAATATCCTTTCATTGGTATAATCTGTGTTTAGTAGAGATCTCTATACTTCTGTTACTTAGTGCTAGATAATCATACAAGCAAACATAAATTAGGCCTACCTGTGTAATTTAGGAAGGTCTGTGGACCTTAAACTGACTAAAAATTTCTGACTCTGGCAGTTTCTCTTGATAGATATCAGGCACATTTGCCTAAGAATCTCTCTTTTGTAGTTCCCAGCCTTTATTCTTGTGGGCTAACACAGTGTATTTTATAAGTTACATTTAACTATTGTTTCATTTAAATGCCCAATAATGGTTATATTTTGGTTTAACTGTTTTTCTAGATGTTTAAGATCAAGCTGGTCAAATTGACTTATTCCTGTCTTGTTAAGAGACAGCTGAGTTCTCACAGGGCTCACTTGTGGGGAACTTGAGAGCAGCTTCTTAGCTCCTTTAGTGCCATTTACTAGGTAGGGTCTCCTCCATGAGATGGTTTCCCTTGGAAGCATCAGTATGTCTCCCTTTTACAATGACCCCAGTTTGAAGCATTGCTGCGTGGACTATGCCAAAATGGCACCTGGCAGCCAGCCAGAGGTTGTTTTGATCACATCGGTGGTGAGGAGTTTGATTAGCATAAGCACACCCAGGTGATTTATCATTGACTCTATTCAATTAACTCCATGCGCACAATGCATGCACAGGTGTTCCCGAGTGCTCCTGCTCATGGCTGCTCATTTTAACCTTTACCATGATTGGACAGCTAGCTCCTCACCTAATAATTGGCATCAGCCCTACCCTTCACCTCATGGAGGGGATATAAACCAGCTCTCCTAGAGCACCAGGGTCCCTGGGTTTCCTGAATCTACAACAAACCATTCCGAATTCAAGAGCCTCGCTACTCTTTTGTCTCCCACAACAAATTGACTCTGCTGGACAGTGTCAAATGGTGTCCCGTACAGGTAACTCTGATGGGGAACTCTGCATATGGGGAACTCTGAAAGGGAATGTACAGAGACTACAGAGAACTCTGCGTATGGGGAACTCTGTGTACAAAACCTCTGTGTTCATCACCCCTCTCGAGAACTCAAATGGTGAGTAGCAAGGTGTGCCACAGCCCCTGTCTCTAAGGCAGTTAGATGCTCGAGATAGCTGGCCAGGTAGTGAAGTGCAAAAATGCGTGTATTTTGTGTTGCTTGTGTGTTTGTCAAATTCAAGAGTCTTGCTACCCATTTGTCTACCCAAACGGTAAGTAGCGAGGTAAGCTAAGGCCCTGTCTCTCTGAGGCATTTAGGCACTCAGGATAGCTGGCCAGGGAAAGCTGAGCTCCTGTCCCTAGGGTATTTAGGTGCTCAGGAAAGCTGAGGCCCTGTCTCTAGCACAGTTAACCCCTGTCTCTAGGGCAGTTAGGTACTCAGGTAAGCTGAGACCCTGTCTCTAGGGCAGTTAACCCTTGTCTCTAGGGCAGTTAGGTACTCAGGTAAGCTGAGGCCCTGTCTCTCTTTAAGGCAGTTAGGCACTCAGGATAGCTGGCCAGGTGATGAAATACAAAGAGGATGATAAAGGAGCTCCAGAGTGCATGTATTCAGTGTTGTTTGTGT